>NC_056748.1:636102614-636402614 GCF_019279795.1 Protopterus annectens | reverse complement strand
CTCATAAACCATCTACCAGGAAACTTTATCTCAGCAAGTGGAAAAGATTCATAATTTGGTGTCAAGAGAAGGGAATAGACCCATTTTCAGCTCCACTGTCCTTGGTACTTGATTATTTATTAAATCTCCTACATTCGGGAGTGGCAGCTTCAACTATATGAGTAGACTTGGTGGCTATCCCTAACTTCCACAATGGCTTCCAGGACTCATCCTTGATTTCTCACCATCTTTGTAAAACCTTTTTGAAAGTGTCACGCGCATTAAGCCACCCTTCAAAGATCCAACAGAGCCCTGGAATTTGACATTAGTTCTACAATCCTTGAATCGTCCTCCTTTTGCACCTGCTGCCACTTGCGATATAAAATTTTTATCCTGGAAAACTTTATTCTTGGTAGCTATTACCTCAGCAAGACACATATATGAACTACAAGCTTTGTGCATAACATGTCCTTACATGGTTTTCCACAAAGACAGACTATAACTCCGGACTATTAATCAAACAATTGATCTACCAGTTTTCTTTCCAGACTTTTCTAACAAAGGAGAATATGCACTGCATTTACTTGAATTGCATAAACAATTACGATTCTATTTGGACAGGACTAAATCGCTACAAAAATCTGACCAATTATTCATATCATTCTCAGGACCAAAATTGGGAAGATCTGTTTCCAAAGTTACTTTATCTAAATGGTTGAGAGATTGCATTTGCTTTATCTATCAACAAAACAAAGTTCTTCTACCATCTAAGGTCAAAGCGCATTCAGCCAGATCAGTCGCAACATCTGTTGCCTTCCATGCAAGAGCTTCCATGGATGACATTTGTGCAGCAGCAACATGGACCACCCCTCATACCTTTATCATACATTACAAATTGGACTTGGTCTCCAGGGGGAGAGCTTCCTTTGATTCAGTGGTGCTCAGGAATATCCTTCCATAGGGCCACCCAGGAAATAAAGTAGCTAGGGATTCTGTCACATCAGTAAAGAAATAATGAAGATTAACAACATCAGATAAAGAAGTTATGTTCTTACCATAAGGTTCTAGCTGTGTTGTTGATCTTCATTCATGTATTACAACCCACCTGCCATCCCCCTTCGAAAGACTCCTGGTAGTTTGGATTTGGTTCTACCTTATGATAGGGAAATTGTTCAGATAAAGCCTCTACTTTCTCACTTCTTTTCTTGTGAGCAAACTCGATCTGAGGTGATAGAGTGAAGGGCTCTATGGGTAAGCTTAGCTCGGGAGTTTTTTGGTTGGTGCGAGCTTGCTATAATGGCCGATTGGGTTCCGAGGATGGAACCAATACCCATCAGTTATGAATGTATGAAGATTAGCAACACAGATAGAATGTTATGATAAGAACATAACTTCTTTTTTGTGTTTTTTGTAATCTAGGTGCCAAAGCTACTATAGGCCCCACTTTGTTACTCTTTACTGATGCAGCAGCTGTAGCCAAACATCTGGCACAGGTTTGAGATGATCGCTCGTGCACCTCAAGCAGGAATACCTCTTCAGCACTCCAGAGTGGATCCACCTGATCCTTTAATCTCTATGATTCCCAATGTCCATGCATGCCAGAGTGGTGAGACACTGGTCATTTCACCAAAAATCCAAACTGTAAACTTCTCAAAGCTTCCGTTTATGGTAAAACATTTATAAGTCAAACTAGGAAGGCCTACCTGCTGCTACCTAATGGGGAAAGCATCTTAGAATTTAAATAAATGTTCAGCACATTGGTCACTGTTGCAGTAGCCTTAGCTTTATGGGCTGTATCATGCCAAGGGTATAACAGCCAGACAACTTTCAAAGTCTCATGACACCTTTCACATACTAAAACAGTTAGTCAGCTTGAGCTAAATGTAAACAGAGTGCTCAAATGCATGCCTTTGAGAACTGATAGCCAACATGTGCTGTTCCATTTGTTGGGCAAATAAGTTCCCTTTGGAAAGAAACTTTCCACATTTAAAAATATTGTTTTAATGTACTTTCCTGTTTATGAAATATTTTAAGGTAGGAGTCTGTGTTTTAATAGACTATCATGAGTCTTAACTGTACTTTTAAATAAAAGCACACTTTTTTCCTGTCAGTTTAACAGTTGCTTAATGAAGTTGAAACCATTTTTTATGTGGAGAAATTATATTTGCTTTAATTTTTGGGGCTGTCAAACTGTATTAACATACTTTTCACTGTGCTTTTTTGAAAAAGGTGACTTCAAATTACTTTAAAGTTTTACTGGCTTATGTTGCTTCTTTTCCCTGGTAAAGAAACAATATTTTTGGCTTGACCATGGAAAAAACTGCCACTCCCATGCTCAGTTCCATTCACAAAAAATAAATAAATAAACAGTGTTTGCCACCACAGCAGGCTAGCAATTTCTTTCAGCCACTGATGGGTGACCCTGCTGTTGCCAAAGTTGGTTCCTCAGGCCACTGCTGTACCACCTATAGCCATATAGACTGGGAGTTAGTCATATCCTTTGCAGCTATTATGGCCCACTCATTGGGTAAGACAAAGCTACTCTTGTTGGTCTGAGGAGATAGTTGGGAGTTTGGCATAATGGTTAAGGTGTTTACCTTATAAATACACAGTGCAGGGTTTAATTCTTACATGGGGTGATTGGCAAGGCTTAAAATGGCCTGCAAGGGCAATTAGCCTAGTACTAATCTATGCATCTATGAGTACAGAAAATACTTCCTTGTTTAGTCAGAATGTTGTACCCATCCCTGGGGTGGCTGCTACTGCCATTAGCAACACAAATGGCCTCATTTTTCCCATCAAAGAAAAATAAGAAAACTAAGCATGTATCTACTCATCCTCAAATTTTCCTAGATGGAAGTAGTTTACTAGATTTGGCTTTAAAATTAAAATTCAGGCTAATGGCCATACTTATAAGGTGCTTTCTGATAAAAGAAAGAAGGATGCTTTTTTTCCAGAAGAGATTCAAGAATGAGAATCTGGACAGGAAGATAAAGGGATAGATGCTGGGTTTTCTCCTCAGATTTCTGATTCAGAGTCCAAGAAGAACACAGCATTTGATTGTTAGTCCCACAGAAAATACTATGAGCTGTAACAGACAGAATTTCTAGAACCGTCACACATTCCTCCATTGCTGTCAGGTTTGGAGAATGTATGGGTCACTGCCTGTAATTTTCTTGACAGTTAAACTGCTGTCCTTAAAAAAAGCAGATAGATGATACAAAATTCCTGTTTTTAAAATTGTATTCACTCATCCAGCACCTGTAGCTTTTATTTAACTTTACTGCTGTAAAACATTTTATTGATTCAAATCCTACACTTTCTAAGAAGGACAGGAAAATAATTGATAAGTATGGGGGGGGGGGGAGTGTACACTTCTGCAACTTTGATTTTCAGAATTTTGAATTGCCAGGCTTTTATTATAAAGTTTATTCTAGCAAATTGTGAAAGTATGAGGAATGTTTTGTCTGCAGTTGATTCCTGTGAGGAAAATCTCTTTTTAATGGTTTAGTTTCTTCCATTTCACAGGTCACAACTCATTGTTTACAGTGTGTCTATGATTCAGTTGATACTTCTTCCAAGGCTTTGGACACTGGTTCTGTTTGATCAGATTCACTTGGCTGCATTCTCAGAACCTCCACATTATATACAAAAGGAGATTTTAAATTCTCCAGTTGGAGATAGAGTCAATTTTTGGTCCTTCTACTGTAGAGGTTACCAACAAGTTTGATGAGCAAGTTTATTCAGAGAATGTCTCAGATGTTTTCAACTCTCCTTTGACAAATTTTCTAAAGGATTCTCTAACCCCTCATCCAGTTTTGTCAAGAAACAAAATAAACAGTCTTAGCAAAAGACTGGTAAAAGGACATTTAAGAAAGAATGGCAAGGGGCTTAAAATGAAATACAGGGACCCTCCCCAAATCAAGGACAGTTCAACATGTTAGAATTATTATTTAAAGGACTTGACCCCCTCCAGCAGTCCCATTTCCCTTCTAGAAAGTCTGAATTTCCACTGTTCTCTTTGGTGACAGATACTTTCAGGCAAATTGTTTCTGAAGATTATTCATCAATCTTACAGATGGCTTTGGGAGGAAATTCTATCTTTTCGGGGGGGGGGGGGTTATTCCTCAACCACCAGACCAGATTCCTCTGTTTCCCCCTGTCCTTAAGCATATGTTGTCTCAGTGAGTGATAGACCCAGAGAATGCTTGGAGACCAGTTTAGGATATTTCTGGCGTAAACCATTTTGCGATAGTGTCTCCTCACAACCTATTACCCCTTCTTCCTCTGTTAAGTTCCCTGGTAACACTATATTTCAAAAGATACTTATCATCACAGCCCTATTCATCCATACTTCAGATGTTTCTTAAGGTTCTGTTTATCTAGATCATATTATCAGTTCTCTGCCTTGCCCTTTGTACTATCCACTGTGCCAAGAGTGTAAATAAAGTGTCTAGTTCTAGTTACAGCTCATTGCAGGCTACATGATATCCACATTTTTCTGTATTTAGATGGCTTGTTTATCTTTGCAGAGGCTTGCTCAAAATGACAGGAAATTATCATTTGATTAAGAGATCTCTTACGCAATCTGGGATTCCAAGATGACATTCAAAAGTCTTTAATGACTCCTTTGCACAGGACATTTTTCTTGGGTTATCTGCTAGATAAGTCAGTTCAAAGGGCTTTTCTTCCACAGGAAAAATATATCTATACCTAGATCTATTTCTAGAGTTTTCCACTCAGACTTCAGTCACTGTGAGGGAATAACTCAGGATTTTGGGTCTTGTGGCTTCTATGCTTCTCATGTTACCCATTATCTTTTCAAATCCCAGTTCAGTGGTTTGTCAGAAGAAAAATTGCTTGGTGTAGACAGCAAGTATTCATAAAACCAGGTCTCCCCTCCTGTTCCATAACAGTCACCACATACACCTCAGACTTTGCTTGGGGGCAGTTTCAGGCAGATAAAAGTGCAAGCTGTTTGGGACACCAAGTTCAAATGCAAGCACATAATTATAAAGATGTTGCTTGCTTTGATTGGGTCTATATTATATTATCGCTCGCTTACAAAAGAGAATGATAATTAATCGATCCCATGTAAGCAAAAGCTTACAATGTCTAAACCTCAGAACAGAGATTATTTTTCCAAGGGAAAAAAAATTGCTGTTCCAAAAAAAAAAAAAAAAACTGTAAAACATTACATACACACCCAGCCTACTTAAATATACCAACTCCGAGATCGCACTACAATGCCGAAAATGGCTAAGTAATGAAAGCGGCCAAGCAAATTCTTTCTCAGGGAAAGAATTCACTTAAAAAACACTTCACTATTTTGCCTTTTCGTTCTTTTACATTGGATCAAGATGCATTCGATCCCGTGGATCTCTTCAAATTTTTAAAGAAAATTCTGCAGTCATGTGGTACATCAACAAGCAAGGGAGAACCAGGTCTTACCTTCTTTACAGACTAACCATGTTAGCGTGTAATAATATAGCTTCACAGCACAAACTCACTCTACAGGCATCCTACATCCTGTCAGAACAAAACTGTGTAGCAGACAAACTAAGCAGAACTAAGACAGACCTTTGTGAATCGAAACTAAATCAGGGTATCTTCCAAACATTGATCTAGCTGAAGAGAATTCCTCATGTAGACCTCTTTGCTGCCTCTCTGAACAATCAGCTGTCAATATTCTGCTCCAGGACTCCATGGAAGAATGCGTGAAGGGCAGAGGCCTTTTCTTTTCCTGGTCAGAAATATTCATCTATGCGGTTCCACTTTTCCACTGATATCCATGTCACTTCTGACGATTCAGAAGGAATATCCAAGATCATTGTGGTGACTGCCTTCTGGCCCGGGCAGCAGTGATTCTCCCCCCTTTTGGAAATGGCCAGGGGCAATTAACACAACCTTCCTTACAGAATGGATCTACTCATACAAGAACAGGGTTGTTGGGAACACCATGACCCCAATCAACTTCAACTGACTGCCTGGATGATAGGGTCTTAATTCTGTTTAGGTACCTGCTTATTGAGGATTTTTGGCAAGTACTAATGGAGGCAAGAAAGCTTGCTACTATAAAACCAAATATTAGCAAATGGAACAGGTTTTCTAGTTGATGCAAACAACATAACAAGTATCTGTTCAGGGCTAGTGTTTCCTTGGTTTTACAATATTTCCATGAGTTACCCTTCTCTGGTCCTTCATACTCCTCCATTAAGGCTAATTCACTGGCCATTTCAGCATGACTGCCCATGGATCATTCAAAGCATTCTCATGTCAGAATGTTTTTTTTAAAAGGGGTTTTGCTTAAGAGACTTCCAAGAAAACCAGGGGTTTCCCTTTGGGATCTTAATTTTGTGTTAGAGAAGCTAACGCTTGTGTCATTTGAACTAACTCACCTGGCTGACTTAAGCTTCTTAGCATGGAAAACTGTTGACAGATTTATGGGATATCTGCAAGAAGAGCATCTGAGTTGCAAGCTCTTATGGACAGTCATCCCTAATTCATTTTTTCCACAGAGATAGGATTTCTGAGAACTAAGTCTTCTTTTATGCCTTAAAATGTATCGGAGTTTACTTTAAAGCTAAGTATCATTCTCTTTCTTTCCTGAACCTAAAAATGATGTCAAAAGGATATGCTATACCTTGGATCTTAATAACCACTAGGTACTATCATGACAGAACAAATCTTTCAGATCTGTGGATCAGTTGTTCATTTCTTGTGAAGATAAGAAAGGACAGCCTGTGTAAAACAGACTATTTCCAAGAGGTTGTTGCAGGATATTCTCACCACAACAAAACTATTCTAGGCAGGGTAGAGGCCTACTCTACCAGGGCCTTAGCTGCATTCATGACTTTTTGGAAAGAGCTGAATTCCAGAAGTAGTCTAGAAGTAGCAACGTGGTCCTCTGTAAATACTTTTACAAAACACTACAAGACAGATTCCTTCCCTAGGTCTAGATTGGGCTTGAACAGTACCATTCTTAAGGGGCTCCTCAAATGTTTTCCTTCCACCTCCCAAGTGCACTAAGTTAGGGTAAACTACCCATATAACTAAGGATATTATAGTAGTGATCAATATGATGAACATAGAATAGTTATGTTAGTAAACTTATTACAAGAGTAGATGTTCAAATGATCACTGTCTCAGTAGCCACTCCCTCCCTCTCTCTCTCTCTCTCTCTCTCTCTATATATATATATATATATATATATATATATATATATATATATATGTGTTGACATTTATTTTTTGTTTTTCCTAGCAATATCCTTTCAGGGCTCACCCTTTCCCCCTTCCTGTTGGCATGAAAGGTCTGAAGGATTTGGCACCTAAACCAGTCTTTTTAGCCTGCTCAGCACAAGCTAATAGTTTGGGTGCTTGGAAGTTGCCTTGAAGATTTTAAAAAAGAAAGCAGTTAAAAACTGATATAAAAATATTAAAAAAGGAGTAACAAAATATGCAAGAACAAGTCTGAACAAGTCTAAGAAAGTAAGCTGAAGAATGAAAAAAGGAAAGAAACATTAGATGTTGTAAGAGTCATCATGCTGATTCTCAAAACAAAGTATAGAGTATTCAAGATGCAGTTAAAATAATCTTAACTGTAATATAAGGAAGACTGCAAAAAGTGGATCTGAGTCATCTGGAAACAAAATAACTTTCTGAGAAAGATAAAAGGAATATAACCTTGGAAATACACTGAGTGACAGTAATGACATTACAATTAAACTTGTGGATGTACTAAAAGAAAAATGGATATCTATATAACTGAAATTCTAGATTGAGCAAATGACATGAATTTAATCATTTCAGAGGTTCACAGATTGTTGTCACTTACCTGGCTATTTATCTGTGAGGATCTTAAGAAGCCTAGCCTTATATTCCCAAATTTTCAGCCCTTATATTTTGTCTATGAATAACCCAGTGTGTTTGGACATTTTCTTATTTATCCTATTCATATGGGACATGGGTACTAAAACGGAGGTGAATTTATAGTTTTTCAACCAATTTTCCAAGTAACAATTGAGAAGAGTAAGAAAAGTACTTCACTTTATGTTGAGTGAAAGATGGGTCCATATAAGGGGTATCCCCTGTGACACATACCTATCCCTCCAGCATGTCCTGTTAATGTTGTAAAATATATTAAGATTCTTTAGGTGGGTGTTGACACTGGTATTGGGCTTGTGAATATGTGATAGACCTGATAGGATGAAGTCAGATGAGGCTCTTTATGCAAGGCGGAGGTTGCCTTTTAGTAGACTGTTTGATAATGAAAAAAGGGACAAGTTTTGAGATGATCCACGTAGTTTTTATGATTTGTGCCTACATTTATTTTTTATTTAGTGAATACACATTACAATCGTTGCAACCATTACAAATGTTTGGAAAGATACATACCAAAACTTTCATTATATTCAGTGATTGACCGAATGAAAGCTGAGTACAGTGGAAGGATTACATCTCTGGACTTGCATGCCATACTTTAGACATAAGCCATGTGATGACAAAGGACTTCCTTACAATAGTAGATGTGTGGTGGTTAAGGGACAGGTCATTGGCAACATAGCTTCCCCAACTGCAAGATCAATATTTTTTTTTTTGGGGGGGTGTTGGCAATGTGATAGTTATAAGGAAGGTAATGTTTGCCAAAGGATACTATTTATACATTTTTGTCATGAAGTTTCAATCCAAGGTTTTGACACCTGCCATTTGTTTGGGAAAGCCTCCCCCCCCCCCAAAGGCTCTTGGTGTCCTCTGGGAAATCTATGATGGCTATAAAATTTTCCTTGGCGTCTGAAATGTAAATACCAAAGAAGAGTGGCCAATGGACTGAACCCTGGAGTACACTGCTGGTGTCAGGTCTTTTGGAAGGGATAGAGCTGGTCACCCTAATTTCTTGGGTTCTATTTGTCAGCCAGTTTCCTATTTAATGAGATAAATAAGGGCTAATATTTAGCTAGGAGAGTTTATCCATGGTAAATAAGTGAGGAAAGGTGTTGAATGTCTTGGCGAGGTTTAGATACATACATACATACATCAGCTGCTCTCTAGAGAACCAATTAGTACACTTCTCATTTCTATAGAATTTTCCAAATAGGTTGTCTGATGATTCTCTAGTACGTTTTGATAACCCCAAACATTCCCAGAGGTGAATCTCTCTAAATGCCCTATATAACTGAATTAAGTCTCCTCTTACATATCTATCTGAGACACTGTACAAGTTCAGATATTTTAGTCATTCATAATAACTTAAATATTCACATCAGTGGATGCGCTTGGTATATTTCCGCTGTATTCTTTCCAGTTTACTCATGCTTGTTTTCATATAAGGTTTCCATATTGTTATTCCATATTTAAATTTTGGTCTAATGTAACTAACAAACAATGACTTCATCATTTCTAATTTCCTAGACTTTATAAAATTAGTATGCAACCTATATTCCTATAACTATCATTAATCAGTTGGTGGATATGATTTGAAAAACTCAAAGCTGGATATACCCATATACCCAGGCTCTCAGATGAAAATATACAGTTTCAATCACTGTGTTCTAAATTAAATATTCACCTTTCAGTTTATGTCTCACAAATCTCATTATTGTCCTGTGCCCAAATTGTCAATTTTGTCAAGTTCTTAAGCAGACATGTCCTATCTGTAGCACATATAAACAGTTTACCAAATTCAAGTCATCTGCCTACAAGCTGTAGAACACCTCAAATGAAAGAGATAGATCTGAAAGAAAATCTAAACAAGTATGGGCTTAGGTCAGAGACCTGTGGGGCACTCTGTAACCAAGAATTCCACCTGTCCAATTGCTGTATGATACTTGTCATGTCCTATTTGCAAGCCATGTAGCTATCCATCTTATCAAGAGTACTTTGATATCCAGTTGTTGTAAATTATTGATCAGTGCTTTGTCAATGATCCCATCAAATGCTGATGTTAAATCTACATAAATTACATTACAGCAGAACTTTTCATTCATAGCTGTTATTATATGTGTTATAGAACATCATGTAATAGATCTATTTTCAACATATGCATGGTGATATATGATTTCCAATCCCAACGTTTTCCACTTTGGACAATAACTTATCCAATATTACCTTCTCCATTATTTTTGCACAACATGAAAATAGAATTAAGGGTCTGTATGACTTTGCATTTGCCCTACTCCTCTTCCCCTTAAAGACAGGTATAATGAATGCATGTTTCCAGTCTTGAGGAAACTACTCATATTTATATGATCCAGTAAATAACTGATGCAATGGTATCTTTCTAATTTCTCCAAGTATTTTGGGTTTCTAATACCATGATGAGAATGGACTCCATTCCTAAGTCAAAGTATGATTAATGTTCGTGAAATTAGTATTGTTTCAATCTTTAATGTCAGCCAGAAGTGCTCTTCGCAGCACCCACAATGTGCCCAGTAATGACTCCTCCTGCAAATCACAGAGTTATATGTATCGGTAACATATCTAAATATGATTGTTGATTCTTTTTTGAAAGAACCCGTCGCCCTTGCTACTATTGGAGCTGTCTGGGTATCTTTATTCCACATTGCTCTCATTTCTGCTTGCAAATCCTGACATTTTATGACTTTGTGTCTCCCTATATGCAAGACGCTGTAGTCACTGAGTGTAGTGATTTCAATGATCAATGCTACCTTTGTCTTCTATTCATGGACCACTGTATCTGGTTTTCTCATATCTATCTTTTGAACTGTTGGTAATGGGTGATGTTATGTGATGTAGACTTTATCATTTTCTGTGATGCTTTGTGACTCATGTTTCCAGTGTTTTTCAGCCACTTCAGTATTATAATGTTTGCATAATTCCCACTGTAACAGTCTTGCCACATTATTATGCCTTTCAGTATAAAGTCGTTCTGCCATTAGTATGTCACAACCAGCAATAAGGTATGCAACTGTTACCAATTCTGTTTTACAGAACCTACAATTGTCTGTTTCTCCCACATGTTCAATAGACATTGTAAACCAACGTGTATGTAGTCCACTATCTTGGGCCGCTAGTATTACCCTTTCATCTTTTGGTTTGAATTTGCCTCTCCTTAACCATTCCTACATTTGGTACTGATCAACTTGAGGTTGTTCCAGGAGTTTTCTATACTTCCAACTATATTTATAAATTTTCAACATTTCTTGTCTTCTCATCTGATCCTTCACCTAATATTCTTTTTTTTTTTTTTTTTTTTTGCACATTCAATTGCTGCCTGATTTTTATCTATTTCTGATATGATTTCCATTACCACCTGATGCTGATACGCCTCTGCTAGACTAAGAAGGGAAGTCATCTTATATTTATTCTCTTCATGTTTCACAACTGTCACTATGTTTGGGTCTTGTGAGGTCAGCAAATATGCATGCCATCCCACAGTTGCAGATCTATACATGTAATCAATTTCAAGGAGGCCCATACCTTCTTCGGAACTGGAAATATATAATCTTGGTATGCACTGATTTTTATAAATCATTTCATGAGCATGAAGCATCCTTCTTGTTTTCCTGTCTAATCTATCCAACACCTTTTGGAGTCAGTCAGTCACTCCAAAACTGTAAGCTAGGACAGGAAGAGCAAACTGATTTATAGCATGAACTGTTTTCCTAGATGTCAATACTGCTTTCAGGATTAATTGAAGTCTTCTAAAATATTCCTTACTGAGTTTTATTCATTTATTCATGTTTTATTGCTGATCCTTCATCAGTTCCCAAATATTTATACACTCCCTCTTGCTCAAGTACTTTTATATCACATTCTTGTCCCAAACTGATGTTTTCTTGGTGCTGCAGTTTTCCTGCTTTAAATGTTGCTTTTGCACATTTATCAAGACCAAATGATATTCTTATATCATCTGAAAAAATTGTTGAGTTGCATTTGTATTTTCAGTTCCTCATCTGAGGAGCTATACAGTTTTAAAACATTGACAAAGAGAAGATGAAAAGTCTTTACACTTTGTTGGTTTCTGGAAGCCAAATTATAGCTATGACCTATCGGTGACAGAGAGTAACCCTGGAATATCCCCCTTTGGATTTTTATCCATGGGATAATAATTTGTCCTTTATCATGGCTCAACTACAAAGTGGTCTGCCACTCTTTCATGGTTGCTGTGATGTAGTTTATCAGTGTAGGGTGTATCTTATACATTTTTAAGCACTCTTTTATCCATGAATGTGGGTTACTGTCAAATGCTTTTTTGTAGTCTATCCACGACATACTTATGCTCTTCCCCTTTTTACAGCTCACCACTATGACTTTATTTAACAACAAATGACATTTTGTTCCATATGACTTTCTTTTATTGCCATTTTCTTCTGTTGCCATAATTGAGTTTTCTTCTAAATTACTACAAACTCTGCCATCATCAGTTCTAGTGTATAGTTTATACATCATCGGAAGGCAAGTTTTTGGTCTATAGTTTTCAGGGTAGCTTGTAGGTTCACTCTTAATTAGGAGCATTGCTTTTCCTGTTGTTAGCCAGGCTGGTGCCTGTTTGGGGTGCATATATAAATAGTTCTCACTCATGGCTAAATCTTCATGCAAAGATATTAATACTTTAGACAGAAGTTAGGTAATGCATCTGTGCCTGGGGTTTTCCAATTAGAGGCTTTTCTTAACTTTGTTTCAATCTCTCTGGCTGTTACTTCATCCCATTTCATATCCTGTACATCTGAACTTCTTATTCTTTCTTTTACTACTTCTATCCATTTAGTATCTTTGTTACGGTCCACAGGATCTTCATAAATATTTCTCCAAAATGTATCTAGTTCTTCTTTTTTGGAGGTCTTTCATTTCCTTATACCATGTTTCCCAATTCTCTATAAAACTTTTTTGGGTCATCAATAAATTATTTTTGTACTTTTCTTTTATATTTATCTGTGTATCTTCTACGTTTTTCTGCCTGTGCAGATATTTTTAGTTTATTTGCGATAGTGCATTATAAATCCTGAGCTGTTATAATACTGTTGATTACTTTTATCATGTCTATCTTTCTGAGTATTTTTGTTGATCTGTTCCCTCTTCTATACTCTTCTAACATTGGCACTTTTTGCAATAATTGATTTATAGTTTTCCCTATTCGATACTTCCATGATAGCATTCAATTTCTTCCCATTGTTTCCCTAACTACCCTGCGTTCTTGTGGTAGGACTTTATCGATTTTTAATTTGGCTGCACAAAAATGTATCCTATGTATTTCTGTTATATCACATGACTCTCTATGGACAGTCCTAATTACTGGGTTCATTTGTTTTATCAAAACTTCTAACTTTTTGGGTTTTATTGACCTTTCTGCAGTCTGTTTCTTTCACTGATCTTAATATATCTAGCCATCTCTATTAAATCAAGCAACTCATCTCTTAGATAATTTTCTTCTAAACTGATAGCACATTCTTTGTTTACCATTTCCTACGGGCATTCTATAGAAAGTTCCAGAGCTTCTTCCTCTGCCATGTTCTCTTCAGTTTCACCCTGTGTCATCTGTTGGCCTTTCATATGGGAACTCACTGGCCTGTCACTCCACAACATTGACTTTGTCAGAGTTGCCAAAGTTTCCTGTTCTTTCCGATGCTGTATAGCTCCAACTGAACCTTTGTACTGGTTTCCTATGGGAGGCTGCAAAGTATATTCATATGTCAACTGATTAGATGCTTCCTGCTCCAATGGTTTCTCCTTAATTTGGGTGTTCATTGCTCTATCCTGTTGTGTTGTTATCTGACTTACACTTTCTACATTAAAACTTTCACTTTGCAGGTAACCCATAACCTCAGTTTATATTTTTTTAACTTTTCCATTACTAATCCTCTATTGTCCTTTTTGTCTTTGCTTTCTTATATTTTGAATTGTAAAATTTTCCATATCCAGATGTCTTTGCCTGTATTTATCTTCAAATATCTTTGGTGCTACTGTTTTTTCTTTGATTAGTTTTGCTTTCTCCTTTGCATAAATATTGCACCATATTAAATCTCTTTTTCTTTCCTAGGTCCATATTTCTTCTTCAGATGTCTCCTACACCTCTTGTTTCTCCTTACTTTGGGGACTAGTTGTTGCTGTGATATGACCTGAGTTAGACTTTCTACACTTAATCCTACACTTTGCAAATATTCCATAACTTCAGCTTCTGTTTTTTTTAACTTCTGCTTGACTAATTTGTTCTACATTCCCTCTTTGTGATATTATTTCTTTTATTGTGAAATTTTCCATATCTGGATGCCTTTGCCTATATTTCTCTTTGAATATCTTTGGGGCTGCCTTTTTTCTATTGATTAATTTGGCTTTCTTCTTTGCATAAATATGGTACCATATCAGATCTCTCTTTCTTTCCCGTGTCCATATTTCTTTTTTATACCCTTCAAAAGTCTTTTGTTCCTTAAATTTTTGCACTTCCTCAGTCACTTTTTTTTTCCAAATGGCACAAGGTTTCTTGGTTTATTTAGTGTTTTTCATGTATCTGTTATATTATTGATTATACATTTTTATTTGAAGCTTCTGACAGTTTTTCTTGTGGAAGTATTTTTATTTCCTCTAATTTCTCTGTTAATCTTTTTGTATATCTTTTTTTCTAGAAATTCTGGGCTTCTTGCAAATTAGTAACAATACATAATTTCTTTCTTATCCTCAATAGTCTACTCTATTGTCTGTATGGCTCTTTTTTGCCATATCAGTTTTTGTGATTTTTGTGGACAGCTACTTCCTTCCACAACAGGGAGGGGGTATCCTCCCCCTGGGCCTGACCTAGCCCCATTGTATGAATATCTCCATGTCTTGAGGATTCTACACTGTCATTTTTTTCAGTCCTGGTATCAGTGTGCCTACCAGGATTGGGCACTTTTTATGCTGGAAGTTGTGCACCCAGCTTTCTTCTTTAGTTTTTAACCTACTTCTGTCCATGATATATCCTATATAAATTACAATCTATATATCAGTGTCATCTTGGTGAGATTTTGTGAAAAACAGGGTCCACCTTGTGAAGGTACTCACCAAGTCTTGAGGATGAATTCAATTCCAGCAACATTTCTCTCCTTTTGCAGAAATCATCTCTCCATTTGGACCCTGTAAGTTCTTGGAGATGTTTCCTCAGGTCATTATTACTAATTATGTTACCTTCTTGTGCATTGCTTGGATTCAGTTTGCTTAGCTATTTTTCAATATAATCTAATTTGAATTCAGTATCTGAGGTTACCTGGATGTCACTAGGACTACTTATCCCTCCCTTTGTTGAGCCAAACTGTTTTGCATAAGATGTAAATATATCTATAATCTGTTCTGTCTGAAAACAAATTTTAGAATCTACACACAGCTTATCAATTTGTATGTCTTTATTCCTTAAAAATCTTATGCATCTATAAAATGTTTTTCTATTATGTTCAATATTTTTATTTAAATTTTCTTCAAAGTTTCTTGATCTTGTCTCACACTATGCTTAATTTGTTTGGCTAGGTTGTTTATTTCAGTTTTCAAAATTGTAGTTCAACCTCCTTTCCATTTCTTATATTTTTGTCTCTCACCTTAATCAAATATCTTGTTCGTATGGAAATATATCTTCCTGACATTGTGTGCCTAGATCCTGATTTTAAATAGATATATTTTTTTTTAATTCAAAGAATTTCTTTTTCAAAACTTTCTACATTCCTCCTGTAGTTTTTTTCCACTGGACACATCTCTCCAAGTAGTTTTACATAGTGATTGTATTTGCTTTCATATAATCTGTTATTGATCTTTTGTGCATTGGTTTAGATTTCAGTTTGGCAGAATTGTCTACCAACAAATTAACCTTAATAACCCCATGATCACTGCACATTGAAGATTTTCAAAACTGATATGAAGTAACAGTAATTTCTTTAGGAACACAAACAATGTCTAGTATGTGCCCTTCCCAGGTAGATTTTTTTTTTTTAATTTGAAGAAATTGTTGTTGCTGAACATACTTTGTGAATAATTTCCGTACATCCCCGGCTAGTATTATTCTTCCTTCTTGTGTTTCATGCAAGAAATGTATGAATTATTCTACATCAGCACTTGACTTTGGTGGGCTATACACTCCAACAATTTTTATATGCTTCAGGGTTGTCTTCATTGTCACTATTCCAGGTTCAATTTTGAATTGTTCCCTTTCTCCTGCCATTGCCTCTTTTCTCTTTGTTCACTTTTTGAACAATTATGTCTTTTTCTGTACCCTGAAGTTATTCTGATAGAAAAATGTTATTATTTGCTGTAATCTGTGTGTTACATAACAAAACAGTGTCCTGTTTGGTATGTATTTTCTTTGCTTTATAGATATTCAACAGTTTGCTTTCCTTCCATGTTATTTATTTTGCACTTCTTCCATTCTTTCCTTTTTTTTTTATTTTCTTCTATACACACTGAAGCTTTCTTTTGTTTAATACTTGTATCCAGAATTCCAATGCTGTCAGTGGCATTACCTTGTTTCATAGCGGCTGAGTGATCTTTCCAGACAACAGATACATTCTTTCCTAAATGTGTTCTATTTGGTCTTTGCCTAACATTGTTTTTCCTCATCAATCCAGTCATTAATATATGTAACAACAGTTCTCCAAGCCATGCTAATTGCACAAGTGCAATCATCATTAGTGAGTTTAGATTTACTATTAATATTGGTGAGCAAATCATTCATCTTTTATGCAATGTGCACTGACTTGTCCTTATCCATTGTCTCTGCAGCCTTCCCAAAGAAGTCGTCCAGGTTATGAGGGCAGGGTCTGTTCTTGATGAACTTAAACTGTTTCAAGTCAAGAGTTTATAGGTCATCTGTGTCATTATTTATTAATACCATAATGGTCATTTCCATTGGCTTACATATAAGGCTGGTCAGGCATATGGGTCTATAATTATCTGTGTCCATTGACATTCCACGTTTGTAGAAGTGAATGGCTTTTGTTGTCCTCCATTCAGTGGGCACAGAGCCTGTTTGGAAGATGATATTAAATAGCCTCTGTAGCAGGTCAGGAAAGTTTTGTTTCAGGAAGACTAGTAGGCAGCCTGGTATATTATCCATCCACACAAAAGTAGCATTCTTGGCCTTAGAAAGTGCTTGAGGAATTATTGTTAGGAAATTTGAGGGGGTATACATACAGAGGTATTCTTCACTGGAAATTTTTTGGGGGGGGTATAGATGTGAATATGTTAAATGTGAATATAATGGGAGAGACTGGGGATAAAAATTAGGCATAAATTTGACTGCTAGCAAATTGGCTATGCTCTCTGTGTCTGAGTATGTGATGTCATTTACTATTAGTTCTGCACATCGCTGGGCATTATTTTTGAAGTATCTAACAATGTTAAAAAGGCTATGTGGTTATCCTTTACCTGGGTGACAATGTTTACCATATATCTGACTTTGACTGATTTGATTAGGGTTCAGAGTTCCTTTTCATTTGGTAAAAGTGCTTTCAGCACCTTGAGACTTACATTTATTTTTGCACGAATGAGAATTTTTTTTAGAGTTTGTTTATATCTGAGTTGGCCCGTGTGTGTTTATTCTTAAATTTTAAAAGTCAAAAAATGAGCTGACCAAGCGGAGGGTTGTAGACTTTAATAAAAAACAAAATGAACATAAAAACATCAATAAAAAATAAATGTGATAAGCACTTTCGCACCAGAACAAGGTGCTTTATCAGATCTACAAATACAAACGTCCAACTAACAATTAAATACATTTAAAAATTAGCACCTGAGACCTCATAACTTCACGGTAGGTCTTAAAGAAATACAGTAATTCAGCCCTTTACCTCTAGCTGCATGAAGAAACAAAATCCATTTAGTCTCAAGGCTCTGAATTCAAGCCTTAACATCCCCACCTCTTGCAGTAGTGTAATATTGATCAAACACTAGAAATTTAAATGTATGTAAACCACCTACATTTACAACATGCTTACCCAATGCATTCCTAACATCACCTTTACTAATACTGTACAAATCTTCCTTAACCCTATCTGTAAGACAATGGTTAGTCTTCCCTACATAGTACCTATTGTAGAATTCACATAAAGTAAGATAGACAACATGGTAAGAACCACAGTCTGCATAAAAATTAAAATTCAAACAACTGTCCAGTTTCAGGATGAATAAAACTATTAATTGCCTTAATATATTTGCAAACATTACATCCTCCACAAGGAACAGTACCTTTTCGATCAGAGACAGAAGCTTTAACTCTATTATCAACAAGAGGTTTATAACACAGCATTCGTTCGATTGAACAATAGTTCTTAAAGGAAAAATGAGGGCCATCACCAACTATATCCTTACAACTCTCATCAGATGTAAGTATTGGCCAATGTTTCCTAATGCTATCACAAATAGAATGCACATTATTCGAGTAAGTCAAACACATCTTTAGATTATCAGATTTTGGTTCTCTGTCCACCACCATAGTGTCATTCTCATTATTAAAATATGGCCTAGCTCAGCTCTGTCTAAAAGACAAAACCTCATTCTGTGCTTGAGATATGTCAGATTCACAATACCATCTGTATCGGAAATTACGCTACAAAGACTCAGAGGTGGAATACATCTGACTATCATTATATAATCTTGCATTCCTATGGAACTGAGCTTTCAGACCATTTATCTTCTGATGTTTAGGGTGCATGCTATGAGCATGTAGCAAATTGGTTTTCTTACATGGTTTCTTATATAATGATGTCACAATGCCTCCAGTACTTTTAGTAATGCATACATCTTGAAAGTCAATCTCTCTATCAGAGTGTTTAACAGTAAATTTAAAAAACTAGCTGTCCCATGCAAGTGTTCAATAAAATCATATAAATATTCCACAGATCCTACCCAAACAAGAAAAACATCAACAAAATGAGTATAATATAATAATGAGCTCAAAAAACATTTTTAACATTAAAAACACATTCAGACTCCCAGTAGGCAAGCACCATGTTTGCATAACTATTCACACACATGGTGCCGATTGCCACGCCTACCTTTTGAATATAAAATTTATCAGCAAATATAAATATATTACCGGTAAGAATAACATCAAGTAAAAAAGAAATCAAATAAATCTGTTCAAAGGTGGATGTTAAATGCTTAGTTAAAAATAGTCTAATAAATTATATACCAATCTAGTTCATTATAATGGTGAACAAACAAACCACATCAATTGTTACCAATAAATATTTATCTGCAGAATTAGTATTCAATCATTGAGAAAAACTCTCTAAAAATGTTTTTGTATCTCGAAGCACATTTTCAGTTTTGTCAATAATGGGACAAAGTTGTTTCTCAACATATATAAACATGGGCACTGTAACCCACCCCCTACCAGAAACTATAGGTCTCATGGGGGGATTTGTGAACTTTTGGGAGACCATAAATCAACTGTATCAAGGGGTGTTCAACCTGAAAATACACATACAGATCTCTGTTGATAATCCCTTCCATCGGAATGTCATGCACATACATATTCAGCTTACAATAATCACATAAATGTCTGCTTCTGTATATTCAATGTACATGGATACATCATTCAGCATACTCAGCATACTCTCCACATAGCAATTTGCGCCCACCCCCTCCCCACCTTTATCAGCAGGATGAATATACAAATCTATGCATAAAATCAAGTTATTTAAAGTCTCAAACTATTTCTTGTCCATGTTGAAACATCTTTTATTATCCTTTCTACTAAAAAACTAATTTATATCATCCTCACAAAGTTTATCAAAAGCTTCCATAAGGGGTGGATTAAGTACATAGTTGCTAGATTTCTTAAAAACCATAGCAGGTGTATCACTATTTCCATGCATCAGTTTAAGGGTAATATTTGGATAAACAACTTTATATTAATCAAAGAGTCATACAAACTAGATCCCCTAGCAGGAATGAAAGTTAAACCAAGATTTAATACCTCTTTTTATTCCTCTGTCAGTATAACAGAGGATATATGAACTATCAAGTCTTCCCCACTTTCTTCCATACATCAGGTCCTAGTTCCAGCTGGCTATCCAATGTCTGCCTCTTGTGACCAACTCTGCTGCTGCATCCCCTTGTTTCGTGTCTTACTGGTTCCGGAAGGGGTAAGTGTAAAAAACATTGACTGGATAATGTTTGAGCATCCCTTCCCACCTTTGAGCTCACACTCAGTTCGTTAATGTCCCTAACATTTGAAACAGTGGTTGCTGTTGTACTAAAACAAACACTATCAGTTCTATTTTCCTCTAACATGGATGGAAAAGTTTCCCATGAACTAAAAATAGAAGCCCATTTATCGGAGTCACTTATATTAGGTGCAGCACTCTGTTCTATAACTTGCACGTTATTAACCCTTGGCCAAGAGAAGGTCCTTCCTTCCTTGAAGTCACCAATATCTCACTGTAATTTCCTCATTTTGGTCTCCATAAGATGGTTATCATATGCCAAAATATCTGACAGCAAACTTTCCAGTTTCTGATCAAATGAGGCTAAATCCGAAAGACTATTCACTTTCTTCATAGCGCACATAACATCATTACGTAATGAAGTTTTAATGGGACTGAAAAACTTCAATAACAGTTCAATATTATTAAAGTCAACTTCAAGGTTAAAGTCTTGCCAATCTTTTAGCAAGCCAGGAAAGGTATTGCCATACATAGGCATCTTACATACACGCATCCCTCTGGGAATCACCTTATGTGTTAGGCAGGCTTCCAGATGAATTCTTTGCCACTGTAGTCTCTTAAATTTGTAAAAATTATTCTAAAAAGCCACTTAAACTCCATATATCCAGATTCTTTGCATTTGGATACCTCATATGCCGCATTCCCATGAATAGAAAGGTGAGGATTAAATTTGGCAGTTAGAACATGATCCAGCTGACTATTACAAATACCAGTCCTTCCTTCCTTGGGAACATAATCCAGCTTGATAATTCCACCTTCCGCCATGCTCATTCTAGTAAATTTTACATTGTATTCACTTGAGAAGGAGACAGATGCATCCATGCAGCCATTGACATGTGCATAGAATTCAGTGGCAAAGGTTTCCCTATAGTGTCATCAGGTTTGAGGGGGATTTTGAAATTGAAGCTCCCTGTTTCAGTTTTATGGTGAATGTGACAGATTTGCAGTCCATTTTGATCAAGGAAGAAGTGGCAATTGGTGGGAAACAAAGCTATCCCTTATTGGCAAAGACCATGACCAAGATTTTATAACCCCTGGCTGAGGGGGGCAGATTAACTGGTCCAGAAACTTTCTATTAATGAATTCCAGAAATTTCTGAGCATATACTTCTGAGGATGTATAATTCTCCTGAATGATGGAGGGAAGGCTGAAATCTCCAAGCAGAAAGGTGTTTGGCTTTAAACATAAGGCCTAATACCCATAAAAAGGAGGTATGGGCTGATGGGAATATAGAGGCAGTGCTATAGCTAACTATGATATGATAATGAGTTTTATTAATCATAAGTTGGATGTGTGGAGGAGTTATAAGTCATCATCTTGTTTAACAAGGCTGGAGGTGAATTTTTTTTAGGGGTTTGGAGATACCACTGTCTTAAGTGTCTTCAGAAAAAGCAGTGAGCCTGAATGTGTAATAAGCATTGAAACCCTATGATGATGGAATGTGGTCATCAAGGTATGTATTACAATGGATTTATAAATGTTTTCCATGGTAAGGAGTGCTTATAGGGAGTGCTTTTTTGTTTAGACTCCTAGTGTTGAAAAGCTGTTTTGTTATGTTGGAAGCTTTAGAAAAATAGCATTGTCTAGAAAAGGCACTCCGAGGTTGACAAGGATTTAACCAATATACAAAAGTCTTGGGGGATAGGTGCAGGCCATCACTGGCAAAGCAGTTGGAACTGATTACCATCTTCCCCTTTTGAATGACAGCAGAAGCTAAGCTAATTCTAGAAGTCAGTAAGTTTCTGTTGGAATTGCAATAATTCCAGCATTATTCCTGGTGTTACTAGAATGCTGTTCAAGGCTAGGTTCATATCTGCCTCAGACAAATATTCCAAGATCTCCTTCACCCCCCTCTTAATATAGTCCAAGAAGATACATCTCAAGTCATTCATACTCATAAGCATTATGGCTGTGTCTTGAGTGTTTGTGTGGTGTGCCAAATCCTGGCAGTTAATTAAACTATTACAATATATCTCTGTATCTCCTAGAGCACTTGACCCCAAACTATCTCAAAAGAACCCATGCACGCTTTATTTTTATATGCCCACAAAGATGTACTCTTAAGGTCTTACATGCCCAAAAATGCAAATAAAAAAGCACATCCTTAAGCATTTTAAAGCAGATATATATCCATTTTAAGACTTCTTTACTGAAGTAACAGCTGCCAGAAAGTAAATGCTACCATGCTCATAATAATGCATAAATAAATAAATAAATACATACCTACATACATACATACAAACATAAATAAATAAATAAATACAACTGACTGCCACACAGGCAAGCAGATGAAGGGAACATAAGCATTTCTGCTTATCTCTGTAACAGACTTGCTTATTTTCTTAACATAATTCTTAAAGAAACAGCTTTAGAAAGCTATGAAAAAAATGTGAATAACTCGGATTACAACATTAAACATAATGTTACAGAATGCACTTTACAGTTAAATAAAAAAAATCAAGAAACAGAAACATTTACTGCAGCACACATACACAGATCTATAGTGTAAAAAGATGTTAGAAATGTAAGTATATCTATTGACCTTTATAACATTCATTTTCATGTTACTGACCTTTATTTAGTAAGACGTGTTTTTCAAATGGCTTTTGCAAGAAAAGGCCCAGGTAATTTTGACAACTCAGAATATAACATTATTAAATATATCTATGATTAAACACTACCGTATAAACAGGCAGATTATTGGCTAAGTATCAATGTTCTTTGGTTGTGGTAAACAGCTGTAATAACAAACTGTGCTTACAAAAAATGACATCATTGTTAGCACAATTGCTGTAATTTAAAATAATACCTCAAACACCTTCCTAGCTTAACAAGAAGAAGAAGAAGCAGTGTTCATGTGTATCATCAAATATATCATCTGCTTCATTTTGCACATAAATCCACAAATACGTTCCTGGACGAAGGAAAACACTCTAAAACTTCGAATACTTGCTAGAAAAACACCTCTCGATAAAAAATAAAGCATACCATTTCATAAGACCATAGGATGTTACTAGGTTAACAGCCTAGAGTCTTTTTAACCTAGCCTGTCATACCCCAGTATGCTCAATTATCAAAGCCCAAGAACTAGAATAGCTTTGGCGTATGCTGAAGCCTTATAGCATCTACAAGTTGACCCTGTCTATAAGGGGTACGGGCAACAAGCCAAAGATGAAATTGTGATTTCCAATCCATTAGCCCAAACCGTGCTTGAATAGGCTTAGGGATGAGGTCTGTTTCACACAAATGGGAAGTACATTTGCAGAGAAGAGATAATCTCTGACACACATACCTGCCCCTCCAACATGTTTTGTTTATGTGACAGATGAGGTTTAGATATTTAGATAGGGTAAGTATAGTGCTATTTGTTTAACCTATCCCTCCAACATGCATGATTTATATGACAAAGGAGGTTTAGATCTTAGATCAGGTAATTTTAGTGTCATTTGCTATACCTTTCACTCCAGCAAATTTTGTTTATGTGACATATGAGGTTCAGACCTTAGCTAGGGTAATTTTAGTGCTATTTGTTACACCTGTCTCTCCAACATGTTTTGTGCCTGTGACTGATAAGGCTTATATCTGCAGGATGGGTAATTAAGTGTTGTTTGTTATACATGTCCCTCCAATGTGTTTTGTTTATGTGACAGATGAAGTTTAGATCCTTAGATCAGGTAATTATAATGCTGTTTGCTATACCTTTCCCTCCAACAGGTTTTGTTTATGTGACAGGTGAGGTTTAGATCGTAATCTTAATTCTACTGCTGTTTGTTATACCTGTCCTTCAGCATGATTTGTTTATGTCACAACCAAGGTTTAGATCCTTAGATCAGGTAATTATGATACTGTTTGTTTTGCAAATGTATAGCAGATCAGTCAGGGCTGGATCTTCCAACTTTCCTCTTCCACTTCCATTATCAAACTTTCATTACACCAAAGTTTGATCTCTAAAAAATGAGTCACTACTTCTAGATGCCATGCTCTTACTTATAAGTTCAGCAACATAGACCATCCTTTAGGATGTTTCCATCTTGGAGGGATTCTACGACTACTCACACTTTGCAATTGGCTGCTAACTTGGTCAGCCAGAGGTTTCTGACACTGAATTTGACAAACAGGAGTGGGCCCAGCATGGAGCCCTCCTAACCTCTTGGGTCCTATTTGTGAGTGAGCTGGCTATCCAGTGTATTATGCAGGAATTCATGCCTAATTCCAGAAGTTTGTTAACAATGCCCAAGTGGGGTATTGCTTGAAATGCCTTAGCCATAGCAAAGTAGGCAATATGCATTATTTTACAATCATCCATTGTTTTGGTTCAGTAGGCATGACTTTCCTTGATGAAACCAAACTGGGATGAAGCCAGTGTATGAAGGTCTCAATGTCTTTGCTGATCATTTCCTTATAACTCTTTCCATGGATTTACGAATAAGACTACACAGACTAATGTGTCTGTAGTTTCCAAGATTAATTGATGCTCTCCTCTTATGAAGGGAGATGACCATTGCAGTCCTCTGTTCTAGTGAAACAAAACCTGTTTTGAGACTATCGTAAAATAGTGACTCCAGTGGCACTGATTAGTTGTATTTTTGACTATACAGGAGGCATCTTGGGATATTTCCAGGGCCCAGTATGTCAGTGTTCCTGTCCTTAGCAACATTAGCCAGGTCATGCTCTCTTTATATTTATTGGGGTATTATGTTTGAAAGTATTTCTTTGGGAGGGTTACCAGTGGTTGTTGGGGAATAAAGTTGGAAATGAATTTGTCAACCAACAGATTTACTATATTGCCAAGCTCAGTGAATGTAGTGGTACCATTAACCACCAGTTTAGCACACTGCTGTGTGCTGGCTTTACTATATTGCCAAGCTCAGTGAATGTAGTGGTACCATTAACCACCAGTTTAGCACACTCCTGTGTGCTGGTTTTGAAGTATCTGACATGGCTGATGAAGGCCTCAGGGCTGCCTTTTGCATGGGAGTCTATCTTTTTTTATTTTTCAATGAGAAGTAACTTTTTTTAAAGCACTAACTTCAACAGTTAAGAATACACTTATACTTAACAAATCGCAATATTACAATTTTTATGTAAGATTGCTTCTGGTGTTTGATCCCTTTGAGGCTCTATATTAAAGTTTGATGGTATTGTTATCAATTTTTAAACACAGGGAACAACCCATGGTTAGAAGTTACAATAAATAACAAAGTCTCTTTGAGTGGTACCTTTGAGATAATGTTACCATATTTCTGCTCTTCCTTCCTTACATTACCCTCAAGTTTATTAGTTTATCTCATTGCTGGTCCTCCTTCCTGTAACCCTTTTTTTCTACTTTCAGCCATTTCTTCTATGGTATCTAATTTTCCCTCCTCTTAGTGGTCGCATTTCCTGGCCCCGCAAATCCAATAATAAACCTACTACTGACTAACACCTGGGTTCCTTATTTGTTATCCAATTTCTCATGATTACTTTCTTGTGCTACTTTCCACAACACTGATACCAGTGCTTGCTTATATCTAGTGGAAGGTGAAGCCCTTAATAACTCAAAATAAAGTATCCTTCTATCATTTACCATACAAGTGTCTGAATGGAAACTGCATAAACTGTCACTACCCCGAAAAATGTGGCTCCAGGTGCCTGCAACATTTTGCCCACACCTCCAATGGACACCTCTCATCAAGCTTTTGAAAAATCCTACTTAGCTAGTGTGGGGAATAAAAGTATTTTGATGGTGCATAAACATTCGGAAATAGTTGTATGAGAGTTTGATGAAGTACTAGAGTGTCAAGCACATGCCACAGGTAGACCAAGTCCAGCTTATCAGATCTTTTTTTCTGCTTTCAAACCCATCATCATTAACTGAGTTTTCCATTTTTCAACCTGCTCATGTATCAAATTAACTTAGTGAATGTTATCAAATGTCTGCCCACCCCTAATAATCCACACCGATCAATGGTCAATCCCAATTGTATTTGGTATCACATGAGCTATTCTATCTGCTAATATGGCTGCAAACACTTTTCAATCATGATTTAACACCCCAATCAGTTGGTATGACTCCAGTTTCAATAAATCCTTCCCTAAATAACTGAAATGATTGGCTATGACCAAAATTATGGTGTTTGTCTAATTCTCAGAATACTATTACATTACTATTAAATAATTTCTGCCATCATGTTCCCTACCACTCTACAGATCTGTACAGGAGGCCCATCCTAGCCTGGTGTCTTTCCTTTTGTTTGTTTGATTAATTGTAATTCAGTTTCTTGCTTTATTCATAGGATCATAGGAGATTACTAAACTAACAGCTTAAAAGCCCTTGCAAACCTAGCCATTATTACCCGAATTATGCCTGACTTTAGATCCTTAAGGGCTAGAGGATGGCATAGGTTTATTCTTATGCCTTTGAGTATTTTATAGACTTCCCCTATCGATAAGGTGAGCTTATTCTTTATGCAGATGGATGCACCTCTGACTTTTATCCTTTCATGTGCAGTGGCTAGTCAGAACATGTGGAAAGCATTACAGTCATGCACAGCCAGGGTCCCTTCTGTGGCTCTGAAACATGTTTCAGTAACTATACAGATGTCAGTACTCTGCAGGTTGATGGGTACTTCCAGAGAGTGTAGCATCTTGCTGAGACTCCTAGCATTGAGCAGTTACAGCTTTTGTTTATCCTGAGTAGAGTTTTGCTATGTTGGAAGGTTTGTCTGTTTGGCACTGCCTAAAAAAGGCATTATAGGGGTGGATAATGTTTTGGCCAATATCTGATAACCAGTTGGTGACAGGTGAAGACCATCCCTGGCAAAGCAGAGTGGCCTGTCAATCATGTTCTCCCAAGCTGACAAATACCGGAACCCTTTGGATGACACCAGTAGTTAAGCCAATTATTAAAGTCAGTAATTTTCTATTGGTATTGTGGCATCATCCATCGAGATGGTAGAATGCTGCTCAATTCTAGGCTAACACCTGCCGGTGACAGATATTCTGAGAGCTTAATCGTGTCTCTCTTCATATAGTATATCTCAAGTCATTTACACCCACATGGACTATGACTGAGTCATACTGCTAGTTGGGGTCTAGTGACTTGAGTGCTTGTATTATCTGGCAAATCCTGGGCCCTGACAAGCAGCTAACTGTAACCTTCACCTTACCCAGCTTGGTGAGAGGGATATAATTGTGTCTCACAAATGAGTCTCATATGACCAAAACATTGGGTTGTGTGGTATTACATCTTTAGTCTTGGCAACTGAGACCCAATGAGATGTGATTTTATGTGTTGTGATGGGATTTGTCTTGTTTGTGTGCATGCAGAGTTTCTGAGGATTGAGTCTGAGAGGTCTTTGAGATTTGGGTAAATTACACATGAGTACCTCCACATATGTGGGTCTATGTGTTTGCCCCTTTGAAAGTGCAGTGAGTGTTTTGTGTGTGTGTGTGTGTGTGTGTGTGTGTGTGTGTGTGTGTGTGTGTGTGTGTGTGTGTGTGTGTGTGTGTGTGTGTGTGTGTGTGTGTGTGTGTGTGTGTGTGTGTGTATGTGTGTGTGTGTCTTGCTGACAACCTGTTTGGTGTTTTTTTTGTGTCTGTATGTGTATGTAATAGCACTGCCCCTTGTTACTTTGTGTAACTATATCGCTCACATACTGTATTCGTCTGTTTCAGAATTAGGTGATTGTTAGTGCACATTACACAATTGCTACATTGCCTCAGGAAACCCATGTCCACCAAGCTAAATGAAGAGAGAGCAGGAAAGTGTCTATCCATGGTTGCAAGTCCATATTATGTCCTTTACAAGTAAAAAGAATGAAGGCTGTTTGCAACCGGACAAGAGATGGGTGCTTACTTAGTGTAAACTATAGCTATCCTATCTAGTGATGCTGCTTGGTATGCAAACCAGTTGATCTTTGAGCAGTGTGGGACTGTGGACAATTTCAGAGGTAATTTTTATAGGGGAAAGTACAACATCTACTGATTATGCATATGCAGGGTACCACTGACAACTGCTGCGTGAAGCAAACACAAGCCTTATACTGAAAAAGAAAAATCAATGTTCAAAATAGGTATGCTTACAGGCCAATCAGGTAAGGACACAAGCTTTTTATTAGCAATTCCTAGCTCTTATAGTTGGAATCAGCCTAGTCCAGCCACAAGAGTGCAGACTTTAACCTTCTTAATGTATAATTAATGGTTTGGACCCAAGTATTAGATAAGCACAGAATAAATGCATAAAAGCACTGAAAACAGTAGATACAGTCTGTTTAGATAAGGCTGCTACCTTTCGGTGTGGCTAAAACCAGACTTAGGCCATACCCCTTGTACCTCCCATAACCCCACCCATGCCCTACCCACTCTCCACCTATTTTGTGATGTCATCATTATGTCAGACAAAGCGGGACACCCTCTTTTTCTGTTTGCGATGCCTTTTTTCTGCAGATTTGCTTTGCTTTTTGTTAAAAAAAAAAGCATAGTAAGTGTGCAGATTTCACACATTCCAGTAGTCTGTATTTTTTTAACAGAATACCAAAACTTGTACAATCCTTTCTGGATTACTGATCAATCGGTTTGATTTCAGGACAGTCCAGAAAAAATAAACAGACCAGTTACACCGCTAATTTAGACCTGGATAAGTGAGCTAAGACTCACGCAAATGTGAGGCTTATATATAAACAAACAAAAAAAAGTTTTAATCTAAGTAGGCCCACATGCCAATCAAATAAGTACATAATATGCTTTCCACCAGGAATTAAGCATGCTGGCAACTCCACAGCCCTTCTTTAATCCTCTGGTAAGTACTTTAAAATGACAGAGTTTGAGTAATTTGCATGAAATCTACTTTTAGATGAGAAAAGACTGTTGTCTCAATTTTTGCATGAAATATACTTTTAGATGAGAAGAGACTGTTAAGCCGCGGTGGTACAGTGGTAGCATTGTTGCCTCACAGCAAGAGGTTCACCTGTTCAATTCACGGCTGGAGTGCCTTCAGTGTGGAGTCTTCATGTCCTCCCCGCGGTCGAGTGGCCACCGAAAGACATGCGTGAATGAGCGTGCCTTCGCTGAAGGTTGGGCATCTGGCTGGCAACTCGTCACCATAAAAAATCTACTGCCAATCATTAGCGGACCAGAGTTCCGCTGTGGCGACCCCTAAACGGGAAAAGCCGAAAAGACCAACAACATAGGTGAAGTCAGTCCTGTCTTGCCCTAGAGTGTAGATTTTAACCCTCTTAATGTAAAATGACTGATTTGGATCTCAAGTGTTAGGTAACCACAGATGTCTAATAGCACTGAAAACATAGAGTACTTCAAAAACAGAGCATCAGCCCTTACAGCAGTGGAAAAATGCAACTTTTAAATCTAAGAAGGTGCAGGATAAACAATGATACCACATATATCTTTGAGAATGCAATGAAAATAAGAAATACAAGTGAAAAATAATTCTTAATTTATTTTTCTTGCCAAGGATGGCTTCAGATGCAAGAAAAATCTCTCAAATTCTCTGACATTGTCACCAAAAAATCAGCAGCTCAGGATTACTCAGCCAAGACTCGTGCAAATGTTAGACTTGTATACAATCAAAAATAAAAAAACAAGCTTTAAACAAGGTATGCCTGCAGGCCAATCAGGTAAACACACAATAATTAAGACAATACTGGAGCAGAATATAAAAGCACTGAGGCACAAAATGAAGCAGAGACGATAATCTCACTATCAACCTTCTACTGCAGTTAAGGCACCAAACTATGCAGAAATTTAACATTAACACTGTTTATCTAAAAAATGCAATAATAAATGACTAAGGATCAAAATCTCACAGGAGTACACAGTTCTGCCACAGCTGTGAATTAAATTACAAGACTATGGGCCAGCAGAGCTTTTACGTGTAATTCTACTTGTGCAACTAAAAGTGCAGAATAACTCAGAAATACAATCTTCACAACTGCTACTAAAATAAAAGACTAGGGTCCCAGAAAAAAAATTAAAAATGCAAACAGATTGAACAGAGCAGAAACGTATAAATTATTATTACCACACAGGCCTCTAAGTGCAGTGCAACTCAAATATTTAAGCAGAATTGAAATAATTAAAATAATTTCTTTCCTTTTTTTTTCGCTCAGTTTCCCACCTCTCCAAGTCTTGGATAAAAGGTGAGTCTAATTAAAGTTTTTCCTCTTCTGCCCATAATTTAGAAAGTGTTCATTCTGGGAGGCTATCTTAACTTTGAAATTGGTTTTACTGGACTTAAATAGCCTTCTTAGTTGTCTGTTTAGTTTGATGAGAAAATTCTTATCTTTATGGGAGTTACACTTCCTGATTTTAGCCATCGTTTTATTCCATTCATTGTATAACCTGTTTAATTTTGAATGCCACCAGGGTGCTTTGCTTTTGGAGTTTGTTTTAGGCTTAATTCTGTTAGGTACAGCAGACTTTATGAAGCTAATGATATGGTTGTACTGATATTCTGTGAACAATTTTGCATAGGTTGCTGGGTTCAGAGGGTCATTTAATTTTAACATTCTATAACTTAAAAAAAGTTAACTTGCTTTGAATAGTCCCTAACACTTATTGATTTTGCTGTGGTTACAGAGCTGAATTTGATTTCAAAGGAAACAGCTTTATGTTCGGACCATAACAGAGAGGATATGATATGTGGGACCAGTGTTCTCACATATTTGTGAGTGCCTCTAGTTGGCATATGCACTAAGTGGTCATGGGTGCTTATATTTACAAAGTTCAGGAATAGCTGTGCTTGCGGGTTTGAGGCCATGTGGAATTATTATCACCAGGGCAACTAGAAGCCTAATGACATCAAACTACAGAGAGAAAAAAAAACTCCAGTTAAAGTAATTAGTTGTTTTAACTAGTATGCTGCAAAAGAACCAGAGATTAGTAAAACCTGAAAAATGAAAATGCCGTTCAGGACTACTGGTACAGGAAAACTCTTAAACACATCACTTATATGATGAATTTATTAGAGAGTTACATAAGTATAACAAATTAACCATGGAATTCAGAAACAAGTACTTTAGTGTGACATCTTGTTTCTAGCAGATTGCCCATTATGCAGTAGTAATTCAAAGACAGCAGTAATGTTATACCTGTAAGAAAGCTTCAAGCTGTAGTGCCACAATGTTCATGATGGAAAATGCCATATGCAAATGTGGTAGTTTAATGGGTTGACTATTGCAAACTAGCCATGTGCACTTCTCAGGAGCTTTTGGTCAGAATGGAAAAGCATTATATATTGATACTAAGACAATGTCTTCTGTGCTATTTGGGGAATGAAGCTAAAGAATTGTAAACAGCCATTTGAGCATGCACATGTGTGTGTACATGTATGTGCATGTCATGTGTGTGCCCACGTGTGTGTGTGTGTGTGTGTGTGTGTGTGTGTGTGTGTGTGTGTGTGTGTGTGTGTGTGTGTGTATGTGTTTGTGCATGCATTGCATAGGCTGGTAGTAGGAAAACAAGTATGGTTACTACTCATTGCACAGTGACATGTAAATGTATCAATAAGGAGTTTTTACTCAGTTTGTCTCTCTCATGTCTCTGAGTTACATTTTATCACCACAAGGCTATTAGGGCTTCTAAATTCTGCTTTAAGTATAAAAATAAACGTAAGATATAGTCTATCTTTAATATACTATGCCTAGATATTATTGGCAATTGAATTTCTTAAGAATGCATGCTTTGTGCATGACAGGTCCAGGTAATTGTATTGTGTCCATCATAAAAATGATTGAAGGCACACAAGTTTGTTATTACATACAACTAGTAGAATGATACAGATTTACTAGTTATCACTTGATAAGTACTTCTCAGGTTATTGCAAATTTGACTTAACTAATGTAGCAGAAAATATATTAGTCTGAATTAAAGACTACAGGTTTTGACTTAGTTATCTGTATTAGAATATTTTTAGATGAGTACTGTCATCTGGGCAAGGTTTCTATACATCTACAAAATTAGCATAGGGTCTATCAAGGCATCCCCTTTGGTGATCTAGTGGTTGTCATATATGGGTACATATGAGACATAATGTTCCAAATTCGAAAAATCATCCTTGCTTCTGATTTTTATTGCAAAATGACAATTGGCAGTTTCATGGATATCATCTCCAAGCCAACAATGAACTGGACATTAAGTTAAAAAAAGACATTGCATCTTGACATGGAACTGAAGTGGATTTGATTGCTTTAATGAGCAAAACAAATCTGAAAAAAAAATAGAATCTTTACAAAGGGGAGAAGTGGTCTACCAAACTGATCAAATGAAGTCTATAATTAGAAGTGAGGTAACTAATAATTCAGTTTATTTGAAAGCACAACATATATATTAGTTTGGCTAGTTATGATAACTGACAATGATACTTTTAAGAAACTGAACACACTCTGAAAAAAACACCTCTATAAAAAGCTCCACCCTTTCAACACTGAGAAAGGATTAGCAAGAGAAAACATAAATTTAAATACAGTACAGAGGCTGGTTATTGTTGCCAGCTAATACCAGAACTGTATCTCAATGTCCTGTAGAAATAACTAAACTCTTAATTTTAGGTTTTCTTAGAGTTTCTTTCCAAACTTTAGCTTTTAATTATCTAAAGTAAAAATTGCTTTTTTTGCTGCAATATGTATTGCATGGATGTAAACATGGATAGTCCTGTTAAACAAATTACTGGGCACATTACTATGCCATGTGAAAAAAAAGAATGTTCTGATGCTTTGTTTTCAACCAGAGTGCGGTATTAAAAAAAAAAAAGTGCATGGTACTTAAAATACAAAAACACAAAAATAAATCTCAGAATAGTACTATGATCTGTAATAAGTGGTAAGTGGACTGCAAATGTTGGAGATGTAATGCGGAAGAAAAAGATAGATGGAGACATATTTTTTGGGAGTCTAATCAGTTGGCAGACTAAAAATTCCTTGCAGACTAATTTATCAGAAATACTAGGTAAGCAAATTGGTGCAACTGAGGAAATTATTTTTTTTAACTGTGATACAGAATCAGAATTGTTTAGACATAGTAAGGCCTTGCTGAGTTTACTAGAAAACGGAAATCAAAGTCTAAACCCACTGTACTAAAAGTAGTAAATATAGAAACAGATATAAAACAACTGGAAGTGTGATTTTTAGAATAGGGTAGGAGCAAATTACAAAGAAAATGTGAGAATTGTGGAAATAATGCATACAGAATAATGTTTTGGAGGAGGAATAAGGTTTATGGGAAGGCAGGGACTGAATGAGCTTAAATGTGATATATAATGTTTGCAATTGAAACTATACCATAAATATAATATATATATATATATATATATATATATATATATATATGTCTGTTTTCATTTATATAAATGTATGATTGCATATGTCATAAATACCTCTTTTCTTAAAAAATATCTGTAGTAAGTGGTAAAGTTATTCTTCACATTGCAGATATATCAATGCTATTTAATAAGCTAACAGTAGGTAATGATATAGACCATGCATTAAAAGTATTACTGCATTGTTGTTGTTGTGTCTTTCGGCTTTTCCCAGTTAGAGGTCGCCACAATGGAACTCCGGTCCGCTAATGATTGGCAGTAGTTTTTACGTGCCGAGTTACTGGCCCTGACGCACAACCTTCAACGAAGGTACGCCCATTCACGCATGTCTCCACACAGAAGACGCTCTAGCTGAAAATCAAACAGGACAATGTCTTACTGTGAGGTGACAACACTACCGCAGCACCATCACCACAGTAAAAATATTACTGCATTATGATTCTAAATTAAATGAAAGAGTCAGAGATACCAGTGCACTGCACTTAGTTAAACAGAGGTAGCTACACCATTCTCAATTTATGTTGCAATGTGTAGAACAAAACATGACAAGAAAATGTAATAAGACACTATTTGTGTAATTTAGAAAGGTAAACCTATTTTAACCATCATGTTAACCATTTCTGATTCAGAGACAGACCTACAACAATGCTGTTCCACAAAGAACTGCAGTACCATGGGATCATCTTACATATTGCATTAAGTCTTTAAAAAAGTTAAAGTGAGATGGGGGACTGTTTAGAATCCTCTACTCATGGCACAGACATCAGCAGCTTGTCAAGCTAGAGCATTTACCCACTATGGTAACCTTGGAGGGTTTGTATTACAGTGTAATTTTTACTCTATAAGAAACATACCTCCCAAATGTAAAGAATTTTTGTCATGTTCCATTTTAATAAAGAGACCAAAACACCAAAGACCTTTGACGACCTTTATTACTTAAACATAAGAAGTAAATGTTTCACACATTATTAAATGTAACTTTCCTTCATTGCATATTGACAAACATTAATTTACCATTCATAATGGCAGCGTAATACCACTCACCATTGATGAATAAGCAGCATACTCCATCTGCTTGCTTATTCTCATCCTTAAGGCAGTTCTCAACCACTCACTTTCATTTCCATCCAAACCACCTGATGCAAGCTGTGTCCACACACTCACTTCCACCATTCCAAACTTCCTTCCTCCAGATATACACCAGAGGGGGAACAGAAGAAGGACAAGCATGTCCCACTTCTCCATCCTTAAACCTCCCCACAATGAAACACTCATATCTTCCAACACCAACAACTTCCATATAAAAGAAAAGAAAGGGAGGGACAGGCAGGACCAGGGCCGGTGCTAGCATTTTGGGGGCCCCCAGCAAGGTTCAAGTTGGGGGCCCTACTCAAGAGAACATGAAGCGTGACCACATTGCTATTGCACCTCCTTCCCTGTCAAGCTCATCCAGCACCATTTAACCACTAGTGTCACTACATTCAGATCATTAAGAATTTATGTGCCAAGCCCAGACTGGCATTTAGTACCAAGGTTACAGTATGATAAACTTCTGTACTACAGTACGGTAGCTAATCACAGGTACACACTGACTGACACTTAATACCAATGTTGCACTAAGACAACCCCCTGTACCACAGCACGGTAGCTACTCACAGGTGTGCACACACTGACTAGCATTTAGTGCCAATGTTACAATCCTGATAAACCCCTGTACCACAGCAAGGTAGTGACTCAGGTGCACATGACAAGGTAGCAACTCACAGGTGCACACACTGACTGGCATCGAGTACCAATATGACATTATGAAATCCCTGTACCACAGCAAGGTTGCCACTCACAGATGCAGACACTGACTGGATACTCAACTGCCCAGATTTTCAAAGAATGTCCAGATGTGACTCTTGTTTGGTCTGTTCCTCAATTTAGAGTTTTCTGGATTTTTTGTGGCAATCATTGATGACTGAATTCATTAAATGACAGGCATTTCAGTTTATACCCTTCAGAACATCTATGGCAAGACCTTTTATTCTAACATTCAGTTTATAACAGCAATATTTAAAATTTGCCCAGATCTTTGGGGCTGGAAACCCATTATCTGTGGCTTTGTCCAGATTTTGTGCCATGAGATAAAGAGCTACAGCTGGCATTTAGTAGCAATGTTACATTATGACAAGCCTCTGTACTGCATCAAGGTATCCAGTCCCAAAGAGGTACACAGACACCTACACTGACTCCCCAAAGACACCCACATTGACTGGCATTTAGTAGCAATGTTGTTACATTAATCTGTGCTGTACAAAATATTCCAACCCTTCCGCAAACAGCTCAACTAGCATTCTCTGACTTGAAAGCTATCTTACCAAAGCCCGACTTATCCTTAATCCAAAGAAAACTCAGCTTATGATTATAACCAGTTCTAACAAAAACACTGATAACAGTCAATTCACTATCTACTCCGAAAATGCTACTCCAATCGTTCCAGTAGCACAGGCTAAGCTATTGAGAATAACCATAGACTCCCACCTAAAATATGATAGTCATCTCAACTTAACTATTAAAAAAGTACATGCCAAACTGGGATCACTCTACCGTATCAAACCATTTCTTACCAACAACGCAAGACCAGCCATTACTCGCTCCCAGCTTCTATCCACACTACTCTATGCATCTCCCATTCTGACTAATCTCAACAAAACTGAACTAAGCAAAATAGAAGCCTGCTTATAACAGAATTGCCCGCTTTACTGCAAATTGCTCATATAGAATTCATCACTGTTCTGCTTTGAGACAGCTCCACTGGTTGAACTACCCAACCTCCTAACCTACAATCAGCTCTGCCTCTGTCACTCTATCTATTACCTCCCCAATAAGTGTCCTGCCCTCAAAAACCTAGTACATCACTCAGCCAAAAGGCCTCTTAGATCATCAAGCAAACTACTACTAGAAGTCATCAACAGCTACACTATATAGTAGTTCAGTGGCTAAAAAATAGAACTCTCTCTCTCCCTACTAGCATACAAAACACATTGTCCATAGCCTCCTTTAAAAACCTCATTAGGCAACAACTCAAGCAAAGTTGGCAGTGCAATGATTGCTCCCCAGGCTAGTGAAAGCAGATAAGCTACACATACTAAGCCTAGAGTACTTGAAAACAGGGTTCTCAGTCTTACTCACAAACTCTGGCTAATGTACAATGTATGCACTGTACCTATGTACTATGCATGTATTCTACCTATGTTCCAAATTTCAGCTGTACACCGCAAATCTATTAATTACCTTTATTTTTAAATTAATATTTTCTTGTTTCTTCTCTCCACTGTAACTGTTGATGTGCTGCATACCACTGTAAAAGCATGTCTGTTGTAATTTGTGTGTATACTGTTCATGTCTAAATATCTAAATGTATCTGCAATTATTTTTCTGTGTGGAGCTTTTCTCCCTGGGCCTCTGCTGAAAAAGGGCCTTTTCGGCTCAGTCAGACACCCCCACTTATCAAATGTAAAATACAATAAAATAAATACATTCTTCTTTTAAATTGTGACTTGGATATATGTAAAATATTAAAAGAGGAACAACTCTAGCATCAAGATGCACTTTATCAGCAATAAGAATGAAACTTCAATGTGTGAGAGTATTGACACTATAAGGATATGTGATTTATGAGGACAGGCACACAAATAAAAAGGTACATCAAGGGCATTCTGTCAACTCAGGGACATGAAAGAGGTGTGTGTGTGTGTGTGTGTGTGTGTGTGTGTGTGTGTGTGTGTGTGTGTGTGTGTGTGTGTGTGTGTGTGTGTGTGTGTGTGTGCAAGAGTGTATGGGAGGGTACCTGTGTCAAGGCGATGCATGGGCCACCAGAAATTGCTGATCTGCACTTGTGGGAATTACTAGTGATTGACAGACATACAAATTAAATGATAATGATGTCTTTCCATATTGCAGCTAATATGCCTCAATCACATTTTCTACTAACATAGAAACAGTCCCTTTTCTCAGCTCTTACTGTTCACTGTGGGGTTCTGTCTTAATTCGGAGGTTAGTATTGTAACTCATCTAGCTGCAAAGGAATACTATCTGCCCCTTGTTCAGCAATGGGAGTTAAAAGAGCAATCCATGGAAAAAGAACAGTTTGATGGAAACTAGTAGACATTTCTAGGCTCCCTTTTGTAATGAACTAAAAAAGTATGAAAATACGATAGAACAACTAATGTTAAGCATCACTTTTCACCTGCATAGCTATTTTTTTTCAGAGGGACAAGCTTCCCATACCCTGTGATCTTATTTTTTATCAACTACGACTACTTTGAAGAAAAGGGATAGCTTTGAGACATGCAGCAATCCCTGACTTTGTAAATGTAAGCCTGTATTATGACTCATTAACTTGTAGTACTCCAGGACTTGCAGTAAAGTGTCTTGAAATATCATACAGTTTCTACCTTTCTAGTAAAGCTCAGCTATGGACAGATGATTATTTAATAGCCCAACAAACTTTGCATATTGAATATCATTTTTTGGTAATGTCATCACAATCTGTAAAAGCCGGTAGTTGCTACTTCTTATTTTAGCAGGAATAAATCGTGCAGAATTTAACATTGCCATTAGCTGGTTGTGATGACTAACAGCAAGAGTCAGGGTGAGCTCTGCCGTGGAGATAGCCCCATCCTTGTTATCATAAAGATACAGATAATTACACAAGGTGCAAGACATATTTACAGCAATACAGATTTATAACAAAGAAACAAAGATTTTGATTTACATCGCTAAGCCAGTAAAACTAGAGTATTGTTATGATTACATCACCTGATGGATATTGTAAAACTGATGTTCATACCATTATTGATTTATGCAGTTGAAAATAATGGACATTAATACATTAAAACAAGAAAATGTAACTCTATTCATTGATGGTGTACAGTCATTTGAATGGCCTAAACTGGATTTGCCAGACATTAAGAGCAGACAAAGGACAGTTTACACGTTCTGGAAGGACTAAACAAGACTTCAGTGGAAAAATGAAAAAGTGAAATCAAAATGATTTGAAAAAAGGGGTCATGGACAAATTGCAGATCATATTACAGGCATTCATGTCACCCATAATATACGTATGTGGTCCTCCAGTGATGGTGAAAGGTATAATTTGCTGCTGCATCTTTAAATGACTATGCTAATTTTAATGGCAATCTATTGAAATGTCAGCGCTCTAAATGGCGAGTGATGACAAGCTGAAAAAGAAAACACAAAACTTGAGAACTCAAGAAAAGAGCAAATCTCAAAGATTGTTCTTCTCCTTTAAACTTCCTTTTTGCAGAGGCAAAGCCCCCATACCCCCAAATGTATATATAACAATGTTGAGATAGTCATACCATGTAAAAGGGGATATTCTGAAAAAATGAACATCTCATACTGATTATATGTAAGTCTGTTTTTCAGCCATTCAGTCTTCCTGTTTCAGGACAAGCTCTAATGGGTCCAGACATTTCAATTAGTTTTGCATTTTCACTAATATATTCTATACAGTAAATTTTTTATGCATTTAAAACCTTGAATTTTCAGTAAGATTTTATGTGGGTCTGTTCTGCCTTAATATGTGCTATGTATTATGCTATTCATGAGTCAAAGGATGGGGTGTAACTGGGCTCCCTACTGATATGTCAGAACTTGCATTGGTAAATCCTAAAATGTCAAACAAAAGACTGAAAATATAGGAGAAGAGTAAAATTTGAACAACACGTTCTCCTTTAATATTGTTTCATGAAGATAGGTGAGCTCCTTGCACCTCCTGAAGTGGAGGGCAGGCCCCCCTCACACACACCTGAACCTATACATGACAACTGAAAGGGTGCCATAACAAACAAAATGGAATATTCTAAGAAATGGCAATCTTAGACTTGGTATTTGTTTGGCCACAGTTTTGGTCATATATTCTCTACATTCCAAAACTTGCAGATGGTTACCCTATAAATTGCCAGTTGTGATGACTCACACAGTACATAAACTTACATTTATATATTTACCTAATTTGCACAAGAATGCAATGTATACATTTTTGCTTAAATTTACCAGCTGTTAATACCTAAAGTTCTTTTTATGTATAATTAAGGTAAATACAGAGACATAGATGTGATATTTCTCACAATACCCATATTTCAGGTCTCCTCCCTGAAGCTGCAGCTGTTTGTAAGAGAACTCTTAATGAACTTTATGTATTATTTATTTATTTATCATTTGTTGACTGGGAAAGTCTGACTAGGACAGAGCCTATTTTCAGCAGAGGCCCAGGGAGAAATGCTCCCGATGCATTACTTTGGAATGTGGGAAGAACCTGAGTACCCAGAGGAAACCGAGTGGTGATGACACTGCTTAAGTGGACAAGGTGAGCAGGGATACACTGCCCTGGTAAATGGTTAAATGGAGGTTCATGCTGTGATTAAATTTTGCAGAATAAATGCTAGATGTAACCACTTAAAAAGCAAAACAAAGTATGTTAAAAATTGATATTTTGTTTAACTCAATCACACAATTAATCTGTTTAATGACATGACTTAAGTTTATAACCACTTTTAAAAATTGAAAAACAAAATGTGTTTATCTTGTTGAACTGAATCACAAAACAGAGCTGTTTGGTGACACAACTACAGTTATAAGTGTTTTAATATAGTATCACAGGAAATGCATCAATGCATCATATTTTACTGTCATAAAGTCACGTTCTTTGTGATTTTGGCCTGGTCAGAATTGAAAAATTTCCTTTGATCAAATCACTTACCTGGATATCATATATTTAAATGAATAAACAAACATATTTATTTATTTGTTTATTTATTTTATTAGTATTTGTTTATCAGGAAAGTCTGACTGAAACATGACAGGCTCCTTTTCAGCAGATACCCGGGGAGAGAAGCTCCAGTTAACAAATCTTTTAAGATGTCATGCAATACAATATAATATGATGCAATACTTTCATTGTTTTATTTCACTTTTACTTATTTGATTTGTACAGTGCAAATCAGCAAATGCTAAATACCATATACAAGATACAAAAAGTAATACATAAAGAAAAAAAAACACAAAAGAGACTAAGAGATAATATAACTCACAGTTACATTTCAGTTTTACTAAGCAGCCATGAAAAAGTTAAGAACATTCATTAGGTTAACAAGACACACGCAATAAAGTGTGTGCAAAGCATTCCTAACAGATAGCATTTTGGTATGAATTTCTGGGGGTGGCTGAATTACTAGTTCTTCTAATGAAAGTCCAGAAGCTTACATTATGCAAGAAGACCAAAAGGGCACTACAGATAGTAGACAGATGGATAGATCTGTAAAAATGTTTAGCCAGGAGAGTTATGGCAGGTGCATAGTTTGGAATCTATTAGGTTGGTCCTAATATTGGTTTGAAGTATTTTGTGGATATGATTTGTCTTAGACTATGCAGGGAATTTTCCAGCATTTGGATATATATATATATATATATATATATATATATATATATATATATATATATATATATATATATGAGGAAAATACTGTCTTACCAAGTTATTGTTTAGTCTGTGCTGTGGATCGGGTCAAGATATCTATCTTTAGAAGGGAGCGATCTAGATTGAGAGTACCATAACATTATTGTCTTCAATGCTCAGCGTTTTTTGTCTGATGGGGAGTACCAAAGCATTAGTGTCTCCAATGCTGGACATTTATTTGGGTGATCAAGTATACTTTGGGACAGTTTAAGGTAATTACATTTTTGATAGCTGGGGAATTCCATCCAGTTCAGTTGGCTAGGTTCAAGGCAGTCATGGATTTTATTTGGAAAGTCGGTTTCAAATTTTGCTATTTTATTATAGCATTGTTTGGTTTTGTTAAAAGGGAATAGTTGACATTTGTGAATAGGGGAGAGGTATAGGAGACAGTTGGGAATAGATATGAAAGGAGTGGTTGGTCTAGACTGCAAGGTGTGGTAGGGATATGGTTTGTAGAGGAACCCTAGTTCTATATGGGTCCTTTTGATAGAATTTGGATGTGTACATCAAATGTTAGATTATCACCTATGGTGACCCCAATTTATGTGTCAAAGCAAAAAGTGTGGTGTTTCGTGAAGATGATATCGTAAACCTAGTTTTAAGATCAATATATTGTTATGGGATGATAAGTAGAATTTTTGTTTTGTGGGTTCAGCACTAAGTATTATTGGTTCAAAAAAGATTTGATGGAGGAAATTATTGTTGTATGATAGTTTGTAGTGAAGGCATGCTTTAAGCTGAGCAGATCTGAATGAAGTCATTTGTACTTTGAGCCAAGGAGCCTTGCCTCACTACAGTATGGAGGTTGTTCATAAAATGTTGAACAGGAGAGGAATGAACTCTGAGGGACACTAATGGTTATGTTTAGGTTGGATGAATAGCATGTTTGCGTTTTGACATACTGTGTCTCATGTTTTAACTCTGCTTGGGTAGATGTGGGAAACAGAAGGAGAGTAATGTTTCCAGTAGTTTAGTGTGAAAGGGTGTATCAAATGCTTTTGTTAGATCAAGGAATATGGGAGAGACTAGTTATGTTCATTTCTAACTTGTTTTCTTGTATTCTGAAAGGAGAGAAGAGCTGTAGTGGTGTTTTGTGAAAGGTGAACGCAATATTGAGTGGGAAAGAACAGATTGTTATCTAAGAGATACTTCAGCTGTTGGGAATGTACACATCTTTCAATGTTTTCTGACAAGGGAGAGAGCATGGCTATTAGTAATAGCTGGATATTTCCACTGATTTTCTTCCTTAATGTCATGTGATTATATATATGTTTTTCCCCATTGTTTGGGTACATATGTTTCTAATATAGGCCTCTTGATTAATATCAATATAAAAAAGGTTATGCCATCTGTGGCAGATTTTCAGTATTCTGCAGGGAATTGTTCAACTTCTAAAGCGTAGGTTTCATTTATTTTAGTTGGGTCTATTTGAAGAGAAAACGGTGAGGTATTATTCTGAAAGAAGTAAAGGGTATCTAATAGGTCATCTGTTACATTTTTTAGGGCTGCAGATATTACTTGGATGAAGCATGAGTTGAATTGTTGAGCAAATTTTGGTTTGTTTCATTTGGTAAGAGGTTTGACTGTGTACTTTTCTCTAGGTTTCAAGAGCTTGTCTATGGCTGTATAATAACATTTTGAGTTAGAAAGGTTACTATTTTGGAGGTAGGTGAAGAAAGGAAGATTTCTCCACTGTCAATATGCCTGGTAAGAGGTTTCAGTTTTCATTTTGTACCATTGTTTTCATGTGTGTATCTCTTTCCTGCATTACCTGCTTGGTGTTTCTAGTAAGCCAGTGGATTAGACTAGGTCTGATGTGTACATTTTTCTTAGAGGAACTTGACTATTAACAAACGAAAGAAAAAAATCTATACGTAAGATTATTTGGGAAGGCTGGTTGATTTTCCTAAATGTACATGTTAAAGAGGTCAAACTGAAACTTGCAAAATTTTGAACTAGGTTGTATGATATGTTTTTATAGCTTTTGGTGCATTGTCAGATGGCATATATGGGATTATGATCATCATGGAGTCTGCAGGTGAATGTGTTGCTAAGATTTTGTCAGGGGCATTGTTTAATATCCAGTCAAGGACTGTTTTAATATTATTCTTTTTATTGCATCTAATTGGGAAATTAATCAAATGAGTGAAGCTGTATAGACTGTGGCTGTAAGAGCCTTCATTTTGAGTAGTCCAATTATTGTTAAACTCACCTTGAAAGATAGCCTCTTGGAAGATATTATTCATGGACCATGATCATATCTTCAGTCTGTGCAATGGAATAATCTATGAAAAAATACCCCAAGATTGTATTAAGTGAAATTCATAGAAAGTTTTTTTAAATGAGGTTTGGCAACAAACCAAGTTATCCTGGGACATCTTCAAGAGGGGTTAGGTTGATGTATTAGTGGGAGTTAAGTGGATTGGGGAAGTGAAAGGGTTAAATGGAGAGAGGTATGTTTGGGAGGAAATGAGATAAGGGTGGGGAGGGGCTTAAGAGGTTTAGACTAGTGTAGCTGGGTAAGTAATCACATGTTGGCGTGAACTTGCTAATGGCAGGGTTATGTCCATGACAACCAGGATGGTGGTGTGGTGGTCAAGTTGGCTTTGGGATGACAGTGGTGTGCATGGGGAGGTTAGTGAGTAAAGGAAAGAGTTTTTTTTTTTTTTTTGCCATCTCTGCTTGTCAGACTGTGGGATGTCATTTTGTTGCTTTGTTGGTATAGAGTATCCATTGGCTTGGGGTCAAGGTGGTGGGTTTGGCATGCTGGCTAGGGTTGATGCGCTTGGAACTCTGGGTGCAGGGTTTGCTTTGTTCTGCTCATGCAGTTTGCAGGGTGAGTTCTGGCTCTTCTGGTTTGAGGCTGGGGCACATCTCTTGTGGTGTGTCGAGGGCTGTGGCAGTTGCCGTTTGCCTTGGTGGATTTCATGGAAGTTAGTTTGTTTGGAGCAGTGTTCGTCAGGCAGGGTTTCACTGTTGGCCAGGCAGTTGTGGTTTTGATGTGGTTGGGCTGGTGGTGCAGTTGGTTGCAGCTTCTGTGGCTTCAGTGCATTCAGATGAGCTGGATTGTCTGTTGGGGTGTTTTTGCGGACCTCTCGTGTGAAGTGGAGCTTCAGCTGATATCGTGGGTTGTGGTGAAAGGCACTGGCTATGGATGTTGTGAGTGTTTTTTGCAGACTGGGCAAGTTTTGGTGGTTATTGCCTGTATTGGCTGTACAATAATCAAGTGCAGTATTCTGGGTTGCTTGATTGTGATGGAAATGGGTATATGTGTGGGATTTTCCATGGAGTGATGTGGTCTGTTGCTTCTGGAGGTGCATGCAGCTGGCCTTGAGTCTTTGGTTGGTGGTTGCTGAAGTGCAGTTTTGTGGGCTCCAGACAGGGAGAAAGCATCATCAGGCAAAAGGAAACATATAACGTATGCTATTTAATTTTGTAAGTGTATGTGTGCATGTGTGTAACAGACATAAATTGAACACAAACCATATAAGAATGTACTGTAATCTGGTGGCAAGTAGTGCTTATACAGAACAAACAGTGCTTGTAAAATTAAATAAAAATATAATGTGGAGGCCATATATAACATATCATATTTCAGTATCACTACTATTTTTCCATCTTTCTTGTAGCTAACTTGAAGACTACAGAGCTGTTACCATTTGCCTTTCTTTTCAACAGATAAAGGTATTATCAGTAATCGTGGTCAGATGTGCTTTCATTATAGGCAGATTTGGAAGGTAGCAGTCTGCTTTGGTTGTTTTCCTTGATGGTTCATGGCTTTTGTGGGCTTTGCATCACTGGTTGCTTGGAAGGACATTTTCTCTTGAGAGAGGCGTTCCATTCATGGATATGGCTTCGTTGGAGGGCCGATGCGTTGGGCAGGGGGGGGGAGTGCTGTCATTTGCTTGTTTGGTGCAGAGCAGTGTGAAGTTTGAGACTAGATTGCATGAGAAAAAAATAATCATGTTCACTGATGGAGTGTCTGCTTTGTATAGTGGTATTTCAATGAATGCTTGTCTAGTGGCTTGGCTGGTTTCGGGGAGTCACTTAATGATCAGATGACTGATGGGGTGTGCTTCTCATGTGTTAAGGAATAGGTGTTTCTGGTCAGCCGGTGGGCTTGGGGGCTATTGAGGTGCTTGTGAACTTATGCTATCATGTTGAGGAGGGTGGTGACACTGAGAGTCTGTGGCTACTGTATTGTACAGAAGCAGGGAAATCTGGATGGGTTTGTGCTGCGCTGATAGGGGCATCACATGGAGGGTTGGTAGAACCCCCTTATTTTTGAACTGTGGAGTCCATTTCTGGAGTCATCGCATTTCTGAGGACACAGTTTTGTTGGGACATGGAGATTGCTTGGCTTTCGGCGGGGAAACATGGCTTCATTTTGTCCCAATATGGTGTCATAGCTACTCTAGTCAATAACTATATATAAAATACCAGAAGAAAAGCAGAGAGGGACTTTTCAGAATCTGTTGGAGTGGATGTTTTCTCCATCAAGACCTTGCTTAATTGCTGTGGGATGCTTGTTCAGCCTTTGCATTTTGTTGTGAAACAGCTAAGGTGTGCAGCGGAGGGGCAAATGCACATTAGTGTTGTCCACATTATAACATTTTTTATTAGTGTGGATTTGTGGTCTGGCTTCATAAAGCTGTTACCTGGAGTGAATGTGGGGTCGCAGGGTACATCTCAGTGCACAGTTCTCACAGAATGTCTTGATTTTTCCAGATTTGGTTGTTATAAATAACTGTTGCTGGCATATTATCACCTGCTCATTGCACACTGCTGCTGGGAAATGCCAGGCATTGCAGCTTGATGTAAAAATTTTAACCCCGGGTAGAGGCAGAGTTTGTTGTGTATGCGTGTTGAATGGGTGTGCATTTGGAGTGATTCTGGGAGTGGCACTCACTTCATCCATCAGCAGTTTTGCGGACTTGGAAGGAGATGTGGGTGTTGACTCTGTGCGGTTCATTCTCAGTTGTAGCTGCAGCAGCCCTGCTGCAGTATTGTGGGTGTTGAGGGTGTTGCGGTTAAAGGCCATCTGGAATGTTTCCTGTTGAAGACATATCTTGTAGATTTATCACTAAATAATGCAGTTTTATGCTAAGGTAACTACTCTAATAGGGAAAGGGATTAGTTCAGCTGGTTTACTAAAGGAGGAAACTACATTATGACAGGTGACATTTCAGAGGACTGTTTGAGTGTCCTGTGAGACAGTTTGATGGTTTTCTTGTTAAACTCAATTTGGTGGTGTGTCACATGTAAAAAGGCCCCTATTTTTGAGCTTTTGTTCTCCTTTTATTGTATGATTTTGTACAGATTTCTTGATGGTGTTTGAATTATTGGAGGCCTGTGGATATTGGCTGCAGGCTGCACATACACGTGGTATGTTGGGTATATTTTGGTGATGGTATCAGTGTAGCAAGAGTAGTTTACACTGCACCATGAAGTGTGTTTTATATGGGGATCTATGCCATACTGAAGTGTTCTGGGGCATCTGGGGCGGTACTGTCTTTTAGATGTACTTTAGAAGGTAGGATAGGGAAGTGGTTTGACATTTGTTGGGGCTGTTGCGGTAGGGTCCTTTAGACATCATTTGGGGCTATTGCGGTATGCTCCTTTAATTATAAATTCTCATTTTGGTGGAATGTCATGGGGTTCGGCACTCAGCTGAGCTGCTGAGAGTCATTGCTTTGCCAGGTTTTGAATGATTTCTTAGGGATAGGGAAGCATGGGTGGTTATAGCTTGCCTCTTACAGATGTTATACCTTTCAGTAGTACAGATTTTACAGAAGGTTTGCAGTTTGTTTCACACTTGGAGGGGTGAAGTAAGAAAATGAAAAACATTTGAGCGTCATGCTTCATACCCTATAGAAAACATAATGTTAAATTTGTAATTTTATTAACTGGAGTTGCAAGTGCGATAATTACTGTGCTACTTGGGTGGGTAGGTTGTGGTTAAATGTGTTATGTATTTCAGACTATTTACATTTGTTTGTCTTTGCAGATGGTACTTCCATGGCAATTTTGGCTAGTGGATTGCGATGCAAGGAGGTCATAGATGGTGTCACCACAGGCTTGGTATCGGTTGAAGGGTCGGAGAAGGTGATCCCATCAGGTGGCAGTAGGGACCTTAAGGATGTAGCGTGGAAGATGATGGCAGAACAGGTCCTGGTTACCAGAGTGGTGCAATGCGGTCACAGAGCGCAGTTAACAGACGGAGTAGTGGTCAGTTGTTTGACAGAAGCGGAGTGAAAAGGAAGATATTCGGTGGGAGTAGATGTTCTGGCGTGGTACTAAGGGGTCACAGGTAATGCTATTTTATTTAGGTTCATCAAGGCACATTTTAATACTGGTATGTTTCAGTACTGATATGTTAGGGCTTTGGGGTTGATGGCAGGAATCGGACTAGGTTTACAAAGGAGTACACCGAATGATGTTTGGCTTAACTCCCTCTTTATGGGGGTAGTTGCTTAGATAATTTGGGTAGGTGGGAGGGGGCCAGCCTGGTCAGGCTGGTGGGCAGATAAGAGGGACAGGCTTGCCCTCTTCTGTTCCCCCTTTGGTGTCTGGAGGTTCATTTCAAGGATTTGGGGAAAGGAAATGAGCAGCTGGAGGAAGCTTGCTGAATAGGTAAGCAAGCCAAGGTAAGGATGTTGCTTATTTGGTTGGAAGGTAATTCAATGAATGGTTTATGAAGTGAGATGGGATGCTGCTTCATAAGTAAAGTAAGTGAGCAGAAGTATGAACCCTGCTTATGGGGCAGGGTGAGTAGTGCCCTGATTAACATTTTCAAGAATGTTATGCTGTGTTTAGAATCAACTATATTATGGTTAGTTGTAATTAATGAATTTTGATGATTAAAGCTGTGTTATGGAAGTTTTTAATAAAGGTCATCAAATGTAATTTGGTGTGATGTGTTTATTGAAGGGGACCGGGGCAAGTGAGGTTTGGCAACAAACCAAGTTGCCCTGGGACATCTTCAAGAGGGATTAGGTTGATGTATTAGTGGGAGTTAAGTGGGTTGGGGAAATGAAAGGGTTAAGCGAGAGAGGTATGTTTGGGAGGAAATGAGATAAGGGTGGGGAGGGGCTTAAGGGGTTTAGACTAGTGTAGCTGGGTAAGTAATCACATTTTGGCATGCACTTGCTACCCTCCTGCCCTCCCTTTTTTGTTGGTGGAGATTGTAGTTATTTTATTAGTCGGGGTAGGTGGAGAAGAGGGACAGGCTTACCCTCTTCTGTTAACCCTCTGGTGTCTGGAGGTTCATTTCAAGGATTTGGGGAAAGGAAATGAGCAGTTTGATGAAGCTTGCTGAATAGGTAAGCAAGCGGAGGTAAGGATGTTGCTTATTTGGTTGGAAGGTAATTCAATGAATGGTTTATGAAGTGAGATGGGATGCTGCTTCATAAGTAAAGTAAGTGAGCAGAGGTATGGACCCTGCTTATGGGGCAGGGTGAGTTGGTACTCTGCCCTGATTAACATTATAAGGATGGTGCTTTATAAGTAAAGTAAGCGAGCAGCAGTATGAATGCTGCTTACTGGGGCAGGGTGAGTAGGTACGCTGCCCTGATTAACATTACAAGGATGTTATTATGTGTTTAGAATCAACTATATTATGGTTAGTTGTAATTAATGAATTTTGGTGATCAAAGCTATGTTATGGAAGTTTTTAATAAAGGTTGTCAAATGTCATTCAGTGTGATGTGTTTATTGAAGGGGACTGGGACAACAGACACAAAGATACACAGACACACACCAAAAAGCACGAGCAAACAGTCTCAGTGCACAGACTGAATAACACACTTTTATGATTAAGTCCAGCACAATGCTCCAAATCCAATTATTTTTATTCCAAGTATATAGAGCTCTGGCTCACAAAAGTCACAGTCAAAAAGCCTTTTCAAATATTAGATTTGGAACACTGTATTGGACTTCATTTGTGGATTCACATAAGTACGTATACATACATACATATATATATATATATATATATATATATATATATATATAGAGAGAGAGAGAGAGAGATGGAATTCTTGAAAATTATATAAAAAGTGAACTGTAAATAGTAGACAAAATAATATTGACAACATTATTTGAATACACTGGGGAAAATCTAATCTTTGAGCATCCAATAAAAATATATTTTTTTCATTTGGAGTGCTTGGGGTTTGACAGTGTGTGTGTATAAAATCTGTATAATGCAGGGGCTGCGGAACATGCCCTTTTCCCAGTATTATGCAGTCTTAAAGTGGTTTATTTAATTTACAGGGGGTGCAGCTCCCTTCCACAAGCCCCTCTCCCTTGCAGAAATATTATTTTTGTTTGTATAGTCAGTCATTTTGTGTAAGTGGATGGAAATATTGTTTTCAATATTAGGTTTTAGTCTATCTTTTATCAATTTTTTTATGTGTAGATCTTTTTCAGTATACCCGATACACACATGAAACTATATATTTATAAATATATCTATTACTACACAGACACACACACACACACATATATACATATATGTATATATATATATATATATATATATATATATATATATATATATATATATATATATATATATATATATATATATACATATATATATATATATATATATATATATATATATATATATATATATATATATACACACACACACATACATGTGTGTGTGTGTGTGTGTGTGTGTGTGTGTATTTGTATGTGTATGTCTGCTAAAAGAGAAAAAGCTCACTCCTACCCTTAATTAATAACTAATCCAACACAGAAAACATTAAAATATATCTTGAAGGTCATTTCACCAAGCTAATTTATAGTCACTGCAGTAGCAGGTGTTCTCATAATCAGCTAGCTTTGTCATAACCTATGATGCAAGACTTTTTATTAATTACAACAAGCCAGATAAGTCCTCTGGGGACTGTAATAGAAATGAATTACTTCAATGATCATTGACAAAAGTCAACACAACATAGCATAACTGTAAGAATATGTTACATTTTCACCAAAGCATGTTTCACAAGAATACCTCAGTAATGTGCCAATGAGGACAAAGGCAGATTTTGAAATGGACAGCAGAAGAAGAAAAAAAATTAGATACTTTATCCAGGGAAAAAAATGATTATAGATTCAATAATATGACAGTAGAACCCAAACCAAGATTTGTTTGGCAGTTGGTGACCTAGACTTATTCTATGACACTTCACTGTACAAGAAGGCCATTTGAAAAGTTTCTTATCTACTGACGGTAATAAAAAGCACAATCCATTACGATCGACAGGACAGAAATGTCTTTATCTTTCACCTAACTTAGCCTTCTAACTGCATCAGTCTCTGTGGTCTCTTTGTATGGGCATATATAATGCAGCAGCGTATGTGTGTGTGTGTGTGTGTGTGTGTGTGTGTGTGTGTGTGTGTGTGTGTGTGTGTTTGTGTGTGTGTGTGTGTGTGTGCGTGTGTGTGTGCATGTGTGTGTGTGTGTGTGTGTGTGTGTGTGTGTGTGTGTGTGTGTGTGTGTGTCGGGGGGGTGTGCGTCTGTGAGTATTTTTTTCAACTTATGTTTGAATGTGTCAAGTGAAAATGGAATTCTTTTTGAATCACAATAACAAAACTATAATTAATTATTTTAATCTTCTCCATGGCATATAATGGCTTCATTTGCATTTATAAGACATTGTAGCAGCAAACTAACACCTGGTTCTGTTCTAACATTTACAAGAAACTCATTTCTGTCAAAGCCCATAAAATGTAAATATAAACTTTCATTTAAATATATTACCTATAGTACCTTCATACACCTCAACGTTCCCACTTTCTACACATACTCTACCTTCAAATCATGCCTTTCAAACCTCAAGCCTTACTCCTGATACCTATACTCTACTTCTTATACCTCCTCACATCATATCACACACATCTACCCCCACCCTACTTTTACCCAACAAACAGTACTCTACATCCAAATACCATACCTGAGACACCTCTGCAAACCAGTCCTTCTATCCCAAATTATGCCACTCCCCTTCCTAAAATAAAATGATCTCCCTCCCTCCCAACCACATCTAAGCAGAAAAAGAATGTCACCCCATTTAAACACTTACTCTACTTCAAACCACTACTACAATCAGGAGACATCCATCCTAACCCAGGCCCCTGCCAACCTACCATAAACAATAATCCTCTTGAACAAACATCTACTAACCTCACCCCCTTGAAAAAGCAAATATCCTTCTGCCCTTTCAACCTCAGTAGTGTAGTAAATGAAGTACAGGACTTCCATGCCTGGTTAGCTAACTATTCCCCTGACATAGTCACCCTAACTGAAACCTGGCTGAAACCATATAATAAAGATAATGAAAGTACCCCACCTGTCTATAACATCCTACGACTTGATAGACAAAAGAAAAGAGGAGGATGAGGGGTAGCCATACTCTTCCGTGACCACCTCTCAATAACCACCCCAAACCTCCCTCTACCCACTTTCTTCACAGCTGAATTCCTACTTACCAATATTAAACTTAACAACTTTATCACTATAACTGTTGTAGCAATCTACATCCCCCCTGGTGATAATCTTAGTTTACTGGAGAGCATCCTTCACCACCTCTCACAGACCATCCTTAATGAAACCATCATTCTAGGGGATGTAAACATAGATTGGATTACAATTCAAACTCCTTGTACTACCTCTTGTATCAACCTACATGGATTTTAGCAACTGATCACTTCCCCTACCCATATTTGCAAGTCACACCTGCCACACTCTCTCCTGTATTGGATTTTGGTGTCTCATCCCCAAAATTACCACAACCCTCACACTCTGCCAGATTCCCTTAGTGGCCACTGCCCTATCATAGTAACTAGATACACTCCCCATTTCACCAGACCTCTCAGGTTTATCACCTCCCACAAAACCTCATCCTTTAGTCCAGACTCTTTCATAGACCAACTCTCTAATATTAACTGGTCCCATCTCACTACACTCCCCTTAGATGAGGCTGTCCACTCTTTCAACTCTACCTTTCTAAATATCCTCAACTCCCTTGCTCCCCTCCGTACTATCAAATCATAGCAAACACTGCTCCTTGGCTGACCAAACCTACTAGAGCCTTGATGAAATGACGTGACAAGACATGAAAATTATGGACTAAAACTAAGACCCCTTCTCTCCTACAGACCTACAAAGAACTTAGAAATCAAATAAAGAAATTTATCAACAAAGACAGGATCAGCTTCTATGCAAACCCTCCCACTACCCTAAAATCTGACCCTACAAAATTCTGGAACTCAATCAGTCATATACAGCATCCAGGAAACCCTTCCCCTCCTAAATAAAACTTTTGAAGAAACTGCCACCAAATTTAACAATCATTTTATTAACTCAATAACTACCATAATTAATGACCTCCCCACTAGTAAAAATACTAAAACCCCACTTTCTCATCTTCCTCTCCTTCTCCTTCTAACTATTTCTCTCTTACATCCATCTCAACTAAGTATATTAAATCTCTACTCTCTAAACTCAATCCCTGCCCCCCCTCAGCTGATAACCTACCCTCTTACTTCCTACATATAGCTGCTGCACCCCTAGCCTATCCAGTATCCATCCTAATCAACCGATCTATCTCTGAATCATACGTTCCAGCAATATGGAAAACATTCTACACATTACCCATACATAAAGGAGGTAATTCTTCTGATATATCAAACTTCAGACCAATCGTTATACTGTCTCCCCTCTCCAAGATTCTTGAGAAATGCTTTCACAAGCAGATAATGCAATACCTTCACCAACAGAACCTCCTAACACACACACAACATGGATTTCGTCCCAAGCATAGCACTACAACTGCACTAATATCCTTCATCAATACTGTATCACTGGCCCGTGGCAATATAAACTAGTCTCATGTCTGTTCCTCGACCTGTCCAAAGCCTTTGACACTGTCTCCCATCCCCTCCTCCTAGACAAACTCTCTCACCAAAGATTCTCTCCTCCCACCATATCTTGGTTTTCCAGTTATCTCTCTAACTGCCAACAAGCAGTTAAATGGCACTCTGCTCTTTCTCCCCCCCTAAGCGTCCCAATGGTTGTCCTCCAAGGATCCATACTGGGGCCACTGCTCTTCAATATTTTCACCAACCTACTTTACACCTCTTGTCCCAACTCCACACTTCTACAATATGCTGATTATTCTACAGTCATCACCATTGCTGCAATCCATCTGACCTCCACTCTACTACCCAAGCATCATTCACCACCATAGAGACATGACTTTGTGACAACAAATTAACTCTTAACCCTTAGAAAATTAAGCTCCTACTCTTCCTCCCAAAAAAAACTCATTAATCTCAAAACTACATTTTCCATCCTATCTAGCAATAACACTGTCATTACCGCTGACCCTAGCACGAAACTTGTAGGACTCATAATGAATGATCAGCTTAAATTTGATCTCCAAATCACCACCTCTATCAAAAAGACTCACCAGAAACTGGGACTGCTTTACTGAAACAAAAGACATTTAACCAACTCAGCCAGAATAACTCTCTCCCATGCATTTCTTCTTCCCACCCTCCTTTATAGCTCACAATTATACATGAATCTTAACACAACACTCATAACCAAACTTAAAACTACATATAATAAAGTTGCCAGATTTACTGCAAACCAAACCTACAAGTCACACCATTGCCTATCTCTTAAACAGTTGCAATGGCTCAAATTCCCTCATTTGCTGCTACTACAGCAACTGTTAATTATCCACTCCATCCTCTATCTACCATCTTTCTGCCCTAGCCTTCAATCAATTATAACTAAATATTCCCCAACCAGGACATTACGTAGCTCAGACCAAGACTTCCTACAGATCTATAAACCCAAAACCAAAACAGGGTGTTTATTCTATAACTATAACCCTGCCACAATTTGGAACCAACTACCCCAGAAATTAGATTCCTTGACCAAACAAAACATTTCAAACTAGCCACTTGGGAATACCTAATAAATAAATGGTCCTGCCATTGTAGTCATCCTCCCTGTAACTACCTATCCCTAGCTTGTCCCTCATCCCTCCTTTCTTGTCCACTGTCTAGCTTAATATTCAGCTACCTCTCTGTCTCGTTGCATAACCTCTACATTACCTTACAACTCCATCTGTACCTATACTGTATATAACTACTTAGAAATAATGAACATTGTTTTCCCTACATTGACATTGTACCTAAGTTTTTGTTGTAAGAATTCAGACATTGTACTCTGCTGCCTTTCTGTATGATTTATTGTAAATGCTTTTTGCAGTTTGATCTCTAACATTGTACCCAACTGTTTTCTGTAAAATGTTATTGTAAAATGTTACTTCTCTAACTAAATGTTTAGCTGCCAGTGCAATTTCCTTACTGACTGTATGTAAAAAGTTAATACTGATTGCGGAGCTTTTCTCCTCAGGTCTCCACAGAAAATGAGCTAACGCTCAGCTGGACTAACCCGGTTAACAAATGTAAAATAAATAAATAAATACATTTTAGAGTAAGAAATACAGGGCACAACAATACAGGAATTAATTTCTGCAAACATTTAAATGACTGAATAGAGGAAAAAGGGCAGTTGTTCTTCTGTTAACTCTAATGTGACTTTAGAAGCTGATAAGATAGAGATTCGTGAAATTGATTCTGCATATTTTAATAACATCTCTTGCATATAATTAATTTATTTTATTTTACATTTGTTGACCGGGAAAGTCCGACTGGATACATGTCCATTTTCAGTGGAGGCCCGGGGAGAAAAGCTCCATACTATATACTTCATACATACTACAAGGAGGTTTATCACATATACATATATATCACTTTTTACAATTTCCATTCAGACTTACATTCTTTAAGGATATAGCATCACTTTAATACAAAGCTATTGGAATATTAAATCAAATAACTAAGATATAGTCACTTAGAGGCAAGAAGTCCTAAAAGGCACCCTTTAAATAAAAATATTAATATATATATATATATATATATATATATATATATATATATATATATATATAAAATTTAAATATAAAAAAGTATATTTGCCATCCTATGATAATAAAATGTGATGTATAAACTCATTATTCACAAACTAGATAATTCTTTTTGGAAGTTGCAGTATCCTCACATTTAGATATATGCCTGCATGTAAACTTTATCTGAAGAATAACTAGTTTCTTTATGGCAAACATAAACATTTCTTATTTTTCGTATCTGGGAAGGATACACATGCACTGACTATACTTTCTTACAAAGGCACATCAGATGTACTTAGTGGGTCTCCACAGCATGGTAAGTGAATTCTTATGTAGGGCAGCATAATAAGCAAGTGTGAGTTCCAGGGATAAATCACACTTACTCCATTTTTAAAGTAATGCATCAAATTATTATTACGATTTCCTGCCATTATTGCTTTATCTCCATCATCCCATTTCCCTCATTTCCCATGCCAAATGTAAACTTGCTTTTTCTAATAAATAAATAAATTATTTGTGCATACTTTGATTGCACTGTAGAGCACCATAATAGTTTGATGAGCTGAGGACAGTTCATTTTGTGCACTCAAGATCAATGAGATTATATGTAATGGGAGAGCACCTGTAGAACTGTAGAGGTCCTTTTGGTAATAAAAATAGAGTACACAGTAGAAAAATTAAGCAACGATTTTTAAACCCAAAAAGTGATATGTACCCTGTATCAGTCAATGATGCATGCAAAATCATACCTTCATTGGAAACATCTTGCCAGTCTGATGCCAGTTAACTAGTAAGACATTACTCAGCTAATGATTACTGTACTAATGGAGCTTCTAGGGAGAGATTGTTTGTGTCCACTTATACTAAAAGGCAATGGTGAATCAAATATAATTCATTTTTTTCTTAGAAGAAAAGTAATGGTCTGTGCATATCACTGCCAGTGGCAGTTCTTTACACTCAGCCTGAGCAAAATGTGAAAAATTTTTTCATCTGCTACATTACTGCACGTTCATGTAGGTTTGAGGTAGTCTTGTAGAATGTACACCTCTAGTCAGCCACAGATAAATAGTACATTTTATACATGGTTCTCCTTCCTAAGTCTTTAACCTTTCCCATCCCGTGATAAAAAAATTGCAAAATAAATTGCACCTGACTGGTACTGTAAATCATGACTAACTATATCACACTTCCCAGAGGTTAGATAGGCTATCTGAATCAAAGTGGATTCATTTTTTTTCACATTTACTTCATTACATTCCATAAACCTTTCACAGCTGTGTTTTGAGACCCAACATTGACCTTAACAACTGTGATTGCAAGTCTTTTCTATTTTTTGATTACAGACGTCTGTTAAAGAAAGCATATTACTCAAGGGAAGCAGAAACTTCAGTCTGTCTTGTATACAGCTATAGCAGAACAGAACTCATTAACTAATGGCCTGCATGTCAGAAAATAATGAAAGCTAGAACATAATTTTCCAACTCTCAGAGGAAAACATTTAGGCCGCTTTCAAACAAGATATCCATTACAGTGTGCTGAAATTTAGATGATTGATGGTAAAAGCCATATCACACTCAGAAATGTAATTATTCTATGTATATTTTTTTTTATAGTGGAAACCATACGTTAGATATTATTTGACTTTTTAGTAAAACAAATAGTGTTCTTTTCACAATAGGACATACTATTTCATGTTATGCAACATAAATGTACATTATTGCAAGGATACAAATTGTGTGTTCTTTCATAATAGTAAAAGTCTACCATATAGTCAAATTAGACAGAACTGGCAAATTGGTAGCATTTTATTACATATTAAATGTAACTAACATCCAATTCTTGGATGCAGTAATTGAGACAGGACTATTTTGATAACATTCATCATTTGACTACTATTGCAGTAGCCTTAGCTACCTGGATTAAATCCTGCTAAGGATATAACAATCATTCAGCTTCCAAAGCTTAAGGGCACCTTCTGTGTACCTAAACCATTAACCAGTTAAAAAAAGCTGAAGAATAAAAGGGGAAAAAAAGAGAGAGGTTTGGCGACAAAAATCTTCAGAGTTTGGCTGATGCAAGAATGCTCTTCTTCTGGGCTTTCAAGGGTCAATGGTTAGCTAATGGTTTTCCAGTGCTTGGCTTGGCAGATAAATTATTTTCAAGAAAAAAAAACTTCCACATTTTAATTTTATAATGGAAGCTGAACTTTCGATATCAACATATTCATTTTAATCAAAGAAAGGGTGTTTTAATGAACTGTCACATGACATTCAGTTACATTTTACTGTGAGCATTACCCTTTGTTTTTAATTTGTGGAAAAAGTTGTTAAAACTAATTTAGTTTTTCTTGACTAAATTACATTTATGAGTAAGTTGTGTGTCAAGTGCATCTGACTATGATTTTTTTTTGTGAAAAATATACTTTATTAATGCTTACCTGTTTCCCTGATAATATATGCCATCCTTCATCAGGATTCAGGCATTATTTTTTTACTTTAGCATGGAACACCATACCAGTTCCTAAATTCTTCCTTCTTCCAGTCACAAAAAGATGAAGACTCTTAAACATCCTTTGCTCCTTCAGTAGGCTATACATTTTCCTCAGACAAAGGTTAATAATTCCTGTGAGGGGGTTTCTGATTCCTCAGGTAATTCATCCTTTTCCATGGCTCACTCAGGTGCAGTCCCTACAGTCACCATGACCAGTATTTAGACACATCCTCCATGGCTATTTGAGAGATCTTGCTGGGTAAGGGAGGACCACTGTTATCAGTCTTGGAGGAAACAGAAATTAATGTCTCTCCCTAGCCATACTGGGATGCCTGTTTCCTGCAATGATTTCTCTGAAAGGAGTCAGTTTGCTTTTACAGAAATCCCTGTGAAAAAGAAGCAGAAAGTTAAACATGTATCTTTCCTTGTCTCTGTTACCTTGGCCAGAAATAATTTACTGAACTTAGTTCATGGTTTATTATAGGATACAGACCCCTTCTAATTTTGCCTTTATTAGTAAGACAAAAAGGAATTTTTCATTTTCTGAAAAGATTTAATATTTTGAACAAATAAAATGATTGTGAAGGGACTACTGTGTTTTTCTCCTGAGCTTTCTGATTTTGACTATAAGGAGAATAATTCTTCTGGCAGTCTCCTAGGAGGATTTTTTCTGAAATCATATCAAGAATAAATCAATTGCTTCTCTGGGAACAAAATGATCTTCCATTGTCATTAAAGAAATCATGTGATTTATTACAAATTGAATTTCCAGAACCCAATACAGTTCTTCCTCTTATTCTAGCATCAAAGAATATCTCTTCTACAGCTTGTTACTTGCCTATTAGCCAGCCTGCTGTTCCCAAGAAGGCAGATAGATTGTTTAAAGTTCTCCAGTCTTTATATGTTTTTATTTTCTAATCCTAGATCAGACTCAACAGTGATTTTCCTGGTGCGCCCTGCTGCTATTAAACATCTGGCAAATGGTAATGTTGACAGAAAAACATTTTAACGATATGACTAAAATGTATTCTTCTGTAACATTTCTTTTTAGAATTCTTAATTTTCAAGCTCGCATGTTAAAATGTATGCTTGCTGCTTTTGAGAGTATGAGGAACAACACAGCTTTTTTTCTAAGGAAAATCAACTCTTTGTAGTCATATTGCTTTTGTGTCTCAAGTAAGTAATCACTCCTTGAAATGTGCTTATGATTCAGCTGATGCCATTAGAACTGTTATAAGAAGGTTTGCTTGGCTGCATATGTAAAACATTCCTATCTATTCATCTGTCTATAGATATGCACGCGCACACACACACACACACACACACACACACACACACATATATATATATATATATATATATGTATATATATATATATATATATATATATATATATATATATATATATATATATATAGGTCTACTTCTGTTTGTCGGAAACATAGTTTATCGACAAGCAGAAGGTTGAATCACTTCCGCGAAAATGCACTTCAATGAAGGTGCACTTTCACGAAAGCTGATTCAGCGAATCAGACAAATAAAAAAAAATAAACATTGCAAACGCAGTTTTGCAAGGGGGCAAGCCCCCTGCCCCCCACACCCCTGTTACTTAAAAATATACTGACTCCAAGATCACACTACAGTGGGCAAAAGGAAATACTGTGTGTTTGCAGTGTTTATTTTTTTAATTTTTCTGATTCAGTGAATCAGCTTTCGCGAAAGTGCACTTTCGTTGAACTGTACTTTCGTGGAAGTGGGGTCATGCTTTTCTTTTTCAAGATAATGCAATTTTGACAGAGTAAAGTAGATCCATATATATATATATATATATATATATATATATATATATATATATATATATATATATAGTCTACCTTATTTTGTCGAAGTGCCATAATATTGAATCCTATTTTGTCAATGCTGAAAATATCAAAGCCCACTTTGTTGAAGTACCAGAGCTACAAAGATCTTCCCAGGGTAAGTAACCTGTTGTGTGAGATGGTGAACTTCACCCTTTTCCCAACTGTAGTACGATTTCTGACTTGGTATATTTAGATAGGGGGGTATGTGCACTGGGTGGGTTAGGGATAGTGCAGTTTTGGTTTTGTTTCTTTATGGTAAATGGTTACTTACCCTGGGGGAGATCTTCACAGTTCTGGTCCTTTGATGAAGTAAGCTTCCATATTTTCAGAGTTGACAAAATGGGATTCAGTATATCGGCATTTTGATAAATTGCAGTAAACCCATATCTATATCTATCTATCTATATATATATATATATATATATATATATATATATATATATATATATATAACATTTACTATTACATGTTCATTCATCTTTTAGACGAATGAACTATGTGCGAAAACCACTTGGTGGAACCGGTAGGGTGATCACTGCAATGCCGAAGGTGACATGATCGAATGGCTGCTGTTGTCAGCTCCAATGCAGATCCCACTGTAGTGGGGATGGGGAAATGTACCCTTACCCTCACTGTAGTGAGATTTCAGAGTTTGTATACATAAGTAGGGGGGGGGGTGCAGCCCCCTGCAAAAACCTGTTGTAGTATGTTGTGTAGATAGGAGCATTTCAGTGTAGTTAACATTTTCGAAATTCGACTGCCCTGAAATGTTCGGTTCAACAGTAACACTGTTCGGTGTTCAGATTTCTGAACATATGGTTCGGACATCTGTACATTCGAACGTTATGTCGAACATGTGATAATAAACCTATATAATATATATATATATATATATATATATATATATATATATATATATATATATATATATATATAATTATATATATGGATTCCTATTACATGACTGAGTTTTCAGAAACTCAAAATTCATATGGTCGAGTTTCCTAAAACTCAAACATACAAAAACAAAAACACAAAAATCAAACTTTTTTATGTTTTTGCAGGGTGACTTGCTCTCTGCAAATTAAATATTCCAACTCTGAGATCACACCATATTGAGGAAAATGGTATATTTCCTGTTCTGCACTGTGCTGCTATCTCCATTTAAAACCTTTGAGTTTTCGGAAACTTCTTCATATGGTCTTGACTATATGAATTTCGAGTTTCTAAAAACTTAACCATCTGATAGGGATCTATATATATATATATATATATATATATATATATCTATATATGGGTAGCTATCATTTCATGTAAAAAACAAAATATCAGAACATAACTTATTGAACACAGCATATCTAAACTCATTTCATAGAAACCAGTAAAAATGTTTTTGTTTTTTTTTTGCAGGGGGCAAGTCCTCATGCACCTAAATGTGTGTGGGGGGATTTTCCCCCTCATCCCTCCCATCTTATGTATAACAACTCCACGGTCACACTACAGTGGAAAATATTATGGGAAAAACACTGGATGTGAAGCATGAGCTCACACAATCTAGTGCACTATAAAAAAGCAAACTCTAATATTATTTAGACATTTTTAAAAAAATGACGAGCACCCGCCTACTAGTATAGGCAGACTCATCCCTCCTTGCAGGCGTCTTAGTCACTCTGTCACCCAAGCTAGTAAGCAAATCTGAGTAGTCGGGCTGTAGTTATGGTTTTATCCCTCTATGCCACTTGAGCAACCAATTTCAACATTTTCATATGCCCACCTTACTAGCAAAGAAATGTCACTCAGTTAAAAATGTCAGATTTCATATTAAGATAATTATTCTAATAGAAATGATGATCGTAGTTTAGTATTATCCAAAGTCTGTATGAAGAATAATAAATTAACTGCCCTTACCATGCTTTGGGCAGCACTAAAACAAAGGAAAACATGGAATGACAGCCATATGAACTGAACCAGCACATGCCATAAATCAGATGTGAGTGGAAAATAAAAAAAAGCATTGAAAATATAACAGATTATTGGAACTGCTAGGAGACCAAAGGTTAAGAACATTAATGCAGATAATAGTGACTGTAGTATTCCACTGGGACAAACAAAAATGTTGAATTCAAATCACTTGTGCACATTGAAAAAATCCCTAAAATGATTTTTGTAAGAGTACAGAGCTATATGGTTGCCTTTAAGGATTAGATTTGGTTTAAGTTTAGAAATGAACCTACATAACTCTGACAGTAACCTACTTCAATTAACAAAGCATATCTTAGCATGGGAGAGAGATGAAATGAGTACTGAGGAATGCTGTTTTCTCACCTTATATTTAATCTGGTGAAACTCCCCCAAGGGCTTGCTTTGATTTTTTTTAAGCTGCTTGCTGGTGCAAGTGACCTAATGTTATTTGTCTGCTATGGATTTTTGGACTTTACTAGAAACCTGCCAGGTAAAACACAGCTGAACAAGTTTCTGCTGTGAACTCCTAATCTTTACCAGGTAGAATGTCAGGCTCTGCACAACTTAAATGGTTCCTACTGAGACAGATGAGCTAGCATCCTGCTGATTACCATTTCCTGCACATACATTTTACCTGATCACAGCTAGATCATAGATCAAAATAAGATCAGCAGAATTACAGAAACAAATTCTCAACGCCTACTATTAGACTCCAGGATACTCATCTTTGAATTTTCATATATGCCACTAAGTGATCACTTGATCTAAATTGTAGTTAAAAGAAACATACATTCTACAAAAAAATATCTAAATATGTTCCTGTCCACTCACTACTATTGTTCAATATGCTAATGATTCCACAATTGTCTCCTGCTCTGACAATATCACACACCTTCATACTCTCACCCAAGAATCCCTCCACTCAGCTGAAAGATGGCTTACTTCCCACCAATTATTACTGAACCCAAAGAAAACGAAGCTCCTCCTATTTCTCCCTTCTGCCATACAGCACCATAAACAACCTTTTCCATTTCCTCTATCAACAAAACTATCATTTCTACTGAACCCCACACAAAACTCTTAGGTGTAATTATCGATGACAATCTAAAGTTCAATCTCCACACTCAACAGTGCATTAAAAAGACACATCAAAAACTAGGCCTGCTATACAGACAAGAAATACCTCACAAATACCTCCAGGCTCTCCCTCACACAAGCCTTCCTATTCCTCCACACTGCTCCATGCAGCCTCTATTCTCACAAACCTACAATCTAAAGTTCTCACTAAACTTGAACTTACCTATAACAAAATTCCTCGATTTGCCTCCAGCCTATCTTACCACACTCATCACTGCATCGCCCTAAGAAATCTGCAGTGGCTAGAATTTCATCACCAAATACTAATACCTCAGTTTCTCATGGCTCTTTCAGTCTTACATCTAGTGTCCTCCTGTCCCTCTCTCTCCACACTTATCCAGCCCTATACTCCCAAATGCTTTCTCCGTAGCTCTCGGCAGAACCTATTGCAAGTGTATAAGCCCAATAAAAACAATTGCAAATCACTCTACTCCTATTCCATAGCAAATGCTTGGAATAAGTTACCTCTCGATATCAGAAGCATCACCAACCCTTCAACCTTTAAAATAGCAATAAAAGATTACCTTCACAAATCACGGTCCTGTCTCTGTCATGAACCTGCATAAGTTGCCTTTCTCTCCTAGTAGCCTGCTGTCATCCTGACTGCTACCACAGTAGTCCTACCACTGATTTCCTTCCCTGGGATTCTTTTTCTTTTAATATGTTACCTTTGTCTCTGACTTTGTTTAATTTATACTGAGTTTATTCACAGGTAAACAACCGACCAAGATACTTCTGTTACACGTTATTATTATTATTATTATTATTATTATTATTATTATTATTATTATTTACATTTGTTTAGCAGGTAGTGTCCACTAGACAAAATGTCCTTTTTCAGTGAAGACCTGGAGAGAAAAGCTCCAATGAACATAGTTATACAATATAAACAGAAGCATAAAAAGGTTACAAGTTACAAGAGATGCAGTTATTACAAATAAACCACCAATGTGACATGCAGATCTAAACTAATACTTGTACAGGTCACAAGAGATGCAGTTTTTACAAATAAGGCAGTAAGAAAACATGGTGAAAAGCATAAAACATAGGATAAAATGTTGTTTGTCTTTTCGGCTTTTCCCGGTTAGGGGTTGCCACAGCGGAACTCCGGTCTGCTAATGATTGACAGTAGATTTTTTTATGGTGCCGAGTTGCCAGCCCGACACCCAACCTTCAGCGAAGGCACGCCCATTCACGCATGTCTTTCGGAGGCCACTCTACCGTGGGGAAGACATGCAGACTCCACACAGAAGGCACTCCAGCCGTGAATCGAACAGGAGAATCTCTTGCTGTGAGGCAACAACTCTACCGCTGTACCAACATAAGATAAAATAAAAAATTAAAAGACAGTAAAACATTGATATAATATAACATTTAGTAATTTACAATACTTTTGTTAAATTGGGGTGCCTACTTCAAATGTTTTAGAGCTGTGGTCAGAGTAGTAGGTGAAAACAAGGGGTGGGGGTATAGGTTAGTCTGAAGCAGAGCATGGACATAGCCAATGGGACAGGAGATATAGCCTTAGTTCTTGATTAAAGTTTTTTGTATGTTCAATTGAGAGAATTTGTTGATGGAGTGAGTTCCAGATCATTATAATTTTGTGGCAGTATAAGGAGTCACCATGAGAGTTATGAGATTTATTTATCTTAAGCTGGACTGTCAGTTGACCTAAGAGAGTTAAGGTTTTTGTAAGGTTGGAGAAGGTTAGTTAGGGCTGGGCAGTGATCAGATTTATACATTACTGTGTGGGTTATTGATAATTGGTTTAGGATGAGTAAGTTTGTGAGTTCTAACCAATTTAATTGTTTAAGGGCAGTACAATGATGTGTTTTTGGGGTAAGTTAGTTGCAAATTTGGCTATCTTGTTATAGCAGGATTCAAGGTTGTTTCTTTCAGTTTTATAAAGGTCTGTAAATATTTGGGAACAATAGAGAAGTGAGGATAGCAAGTGGGTTGTTGCTGTGGCCAGTCTAGCATGGTCTGAGAGATGAGGTTTTGCTCTATAGAATGCACCTAGTTTAATATGGACTTTTTTAACACTGTGCTATATGTTTGCCAAATTTCAATCCATTATCTATGGTAACCCCAAGAAGTCTAGTGTGTTCAACTGGTTCTATTTTAGTGACATATGAGGAGAAAATAGATAGTGGTTGGCTATTGGCAAGTGAGGAAGGATTTGAAAAGACCATACGTTTTGTTTTATTGGGATTTAGTATAAGTTGTTGGGCTGCTAGATATTTTTCAATGTTGGAAAGGGCAGTCTGGGTCTTTTCTTGAAGTGTTTCTATTTAGAGCAGATAAACAAGGAGTCATCTGCATACTGAATTATTGTGGCAGGACTAGCAGCTGTTGCAAGGTCATTGGTAAAGATCGTAAGGAGTAGTGGTCCTAGAATTAATCCATGGGGTACTCCTACAGTGATGGAGAGGTGGGGGAGAGTTTATTATCCCATAGTGTGGCCTTGCTGTTTATATGAGAGGTAGCTATGGAACCACTTTAGGGCCTCAGACCAAAGGCTGTAATTCGCAGGTTTGTTTAGGAGGATTTGATGTGATACGGTGTCAAAGGCTTTTGACATGTCAAGAAAGGTAGCAGAGACAAGTTGCTTGTTATTTTTTCGGTGATTTATAGAGTCAATAAAGCTAATGAGGGCTGTACTAGTACTGTGTTTTGGGCTAAAACCATGTTGTGTGACAGGAGGCTGTTTGTTTGGAAGTAATAAATTATTTGGTTGTAGACATGCATTTCTAGGATTTTTGATAGGGGTGAGAGTATGACTATAGGTCTGTACTTAGATATGTCTTTAGAGGGGCTTCCTTTAAGCAGTGGAATAATATATTTTCCATATGGTAGGTACGTATTGTTCAGTAATAAGGTGGTTAGTTAGGATTGATATGAGGTATGCAATAGATGGGGTATGCAATAGATGGGGCAGCTAATTTCAGAAACTCACTTGATAACTGGTCAGCAGAGAGGGTACATGGCTTTACTTTATTTATTTATTTTACATTTTTGACTGGGTTGGTCCAACTGGATATATGTCCATTTTCAGCAGAGGCCCGGGGAGAAAAGCTCCAACGAACACAAATATTAGTTATTTTACATGACTGATTCTAAAAATACAGGTACATCACAAATTTTTAGCAATTCTTTACATTTCTTTACATTGCTGGTTGAAGAATCTTTATACATGAAATGATTTCAGAAATAATACAGGAAGATGTTTGTAATGACATGAGATTAATATGTGAAAACACACTCCCTTTATAGGATAACAGAGGAGCACCTGCTTGGTACAGAAAGAGTGCCATGTACCCAGTGATAAGTGAGGAAGTTAGTCAGGGTTAGCACAAGGGCATAACCAATATGTTTTGAGGTATAGTTTACATTTGTTTTTAAAAAGTGTTATTGAGGAAAGCAAGGTCGGGTCACTAGGGAGTGAGTTCCAGATTTTGCCAACAGTGTTAGAGAACAAGGAGTCACCAGTCATATTGTTGGTTTTGCTTATTTGTACAAGTAGTTTGTTTGATGAGCGTAGGGTTGTAAGATTATTATAGGGGTGATAAGGTTGGTAAGTATTGGGGTATTAGTAGGTTGATACAGGATCTTGCGTGCAACTGTTATTTGATTATATAGTAGTTGGTTTGGTAACTCTAGCCATCCTAGTTGTTCTAGATTATGACAGTGATGGTTTCTGAAAGCAGAGCCAGTGGCAAATCTGGCAATATTGTTATAAGAGATTGCTAGCTTGTTAAGGTAATTTTTACACAAGTTAGTAAATATAGAGGAGGCATAGAGGAGAGTAGAGATTAAATGTGTGTGGGCAATAGTAGTCCTAGCTAGTGGAGTCAGGAAGGGTTTGTTCCTATAATGGGAGCCAACTTTTTTGTTGACTGTTTTTATCGTACTGTTAATATGAGCGTCAAAGTTAAGGTTGTTATCAATTAATACCCCTAGTAGTTTGGTAGTGGGATCAGGAGATATGATAGTACCGTTGTTTGATATAGCAGTAAAGTTAAGTTGAGAGGCCCTATGAGTTGGAGTGAATAGTAAAAGTTTTATTTTTTTGGGGTTCAAGATGAGGCAATGGTGTAGAAGCCATTTTTTGACTGTATTGAACACCTTTTGGGTTAGAGTCTGTAGATCGGATGGAGAAGTAGCTGAGCATATTAACATGGAATCGTCTGCATATTGGATACAGGTAGCTTGTGGAATTACTGAATGTAGGTCATTAATAAAAATAAAAAATAGGAGAGGACCTAGTATAGAGCCTTGAGGGACACCAAGGGCAATGGGAAGGTGGGTGGATAAGTTATTATCCAATAGTACAGCCTGCTGTCTATTGTTTAAGTAGGAATGGAACCATTGTATAGCCAGTGTGTCTAGTGAAAGGGTTTTAATTATGTTTATGAGTAGCTAATGGTTAACCATAAAGAAGGCTGTAGAGAGATCAATAAACAAGGCTGAGGAAGGAATGTTGTTATTACGATACATAGTAAGTAAGATTAGATAGTAAGCCCTGTATATAGCTAGTTTAAATGGGTTCTAGTCTTAATTGGGTTTGTGATAGACCAGATGGAGTGGGAACAGACAGGGGTGGGGTAGAAGTGTTATGTTATAGGGAGGTTATAGATTTAATAAAGTGGGTATCAAACTGCGATGCAATAGGGTCAATAGTATTATTGGTACTAGGAGGAGGGGTAGTGGGTTTGACAGGTTTTAGAAGAAGGCTGACTGATTGCCAGAATTTTTGTGGATTTGTTTGACATTTTAGTTGGCAAGTTTGAAAGTATGTTTTTTTTTTTTTTTTTGTCTATTTTGATTTGTTTCTTCGCTTGATTTCTAAGTTGTTGGAAGGTAGTAAGATTTGCATGACTTTTGTTATAACGATAGTGGGACCATGCTTTGTCTCTTTGTCTAAGTAGCTGTATTGTTTCTTTTCCTAACCATGGGAATCTTTTGGCTTTAGAGTGAATTTTCCTTAGTGGGGCAAGTTTATTTAAGATTTGTAGGAAAATATTATTAAAATATTGGCCTGCATGATCTCGTTGTCGGGTTTTTAGGGGAGCCCTGTTTTGTTCTTTTAAGAGAGTCTGAAAGGTAGATAGAGAGAATTGTTTTTTTTTTATTTTGGATATAGTGGTAAGTGATATTATTACTGTTATTTGTGTTATTTCTTATTAGGTATACTTGGTAATGATCACTTAATATGTCAGAGAGACAGCCCGATTCATAGTTGATGCTAGTTTTATTTGTTAGAATCCAATCTAGGATGGAATGCCTGTTTGTATGTTTGTCTATTCCTGTAGGGTGTTGTATATTTTGATGGAAGTTGTATAGGTTTATAAAATTTGTTGGAGTATTTGAGGACCATGTGAGTCAGTCCAGGTTAAAGTCACCTAGTATTATTGTTTCATGGTTAAAGTGTGTGGAAGTCCATTCAAGTATGTTTTCAATATTTTGCAGATTGTTTGCAGGAGAAAGGTAAAGAGCTATGATAACTATTGATTTGTGTTGGTTTATATGAAGCCTGACAGTTAAAATGTCTGTGTTAGGGAGGTTAGGTGGATTAGAGTTAAGTTGTACTACTTTGAGGTTGTCTTTATATAGGTTGGCAATGCCCCCACCACATTTAGCTAATCTGTCCTTTCTAATGATTCCATACCCATCAAGGAGTATTTCCTCAGATGTAATATGGGGTTTAAGCCACATTTCTATTACTATAGCTATATCTGGGGAATATAGTGCCATGGCTACATGCATTTCATCTACTTTTCTTAGTAGGCTTCTAATGTTGACATTTATAAAGAGATGGTCTGACATTTTTTTTTAAATGGTAAAGAAGGTGTTGAGGGGATGGTAGTAACTGTGTTTGAATTGGGGGGGGGGGTTGGTAGAGTGGTGATAACAGGGCCAGGGTTGGGATGGATGTCAGACTGAAGTTTAATGTGGGTAAGTGAGTGCAGAATAAGAAATCTTATTTTGGAGATAAATGTGTTTTGTATATAAAATATATTCGTAGAGTTCTGTATTTGGAAGTACCTTAGTGAAAAGAGCAGTGTATGAGAGCGGACAAATAGATGAGGAGAGATATGAATGGTTACGTTTCTTCACCAGAGGGGAGTATTTACAGGTGAAGTTGGAGAGGGGTAAAGGAGAAGGTGATGGGACTGGTAGGATAACGAGTGTGTGGCGAGGGAGAGTAAGACTAAAGTAGTTGTGTGTAATAAGAATAGCTTTAGAGACGGCAGGGTTGGAGTATTTAGTTTGGAGGAGGGATTGGGAGAACTGCTGGTATAGTAAGAAATAAGACAGTAAAACTTTCTGCTGTAAGGAAAACTATTAGAAAGGGTACTGTGTTTGTTTAGAAATGATTGGTGATATGTGTTGTAATAGTTATGTTTATAAGGTGAAACTAAACAGGGAATAAAGGGGAATAGGGTAGTGTAGGAAATAAGATAGTGAAGGAGTAGGAGTATAGATGGGAGGAGTTAGTGTCCTGGCAGCATGTGTTCTCAGGTGAGCATAATGAGCTGAAGTAAGGGGGCAGGAGAAGACTCATTAAGTCATAATTCCTAAAGTGGCACAGATTGTGGATTGGTTGTAAGTTAGGATGTGATCATAGATGCTTGTGGTTTAGATAAATTACTGGATATTAGGGGGGGTGTGGGAATGGGGGTAGGGGAGGCAAGCAGAGAGGGGCCAACACCCCGGCCAGTAAATCGCCTTAGAAGACAATCAGTCAGTTAGCAAGGATTTGAATAGCAAGGGGATGGGGTAAGTACAGTGAGTAGTTTTAATGAGAGAGAAGAAACGAGAGAAAGAAAGAGCAGTGGCTAGAGGGGATAGTAAAAACTAAGGGATGGAGGTTAAGAAATGGACCTCACATGCACAGATATGTTGCATGTACCCTAGATAAGAATCAGCAGGCTGCAGAAACAAAAACAGTATAGAATAAGATAGGGGAGTCAGGGAATACTAGAGCAAGGTCAGGAGCAAAGCCAACAGTAGTGCAAATACAAAAGTTTAGGGGTGAGTGCGGTAAGGTAGTGAGAGTATTGAGATTAATCGTGGGAAACAGGAGTACAGGATAGCTTCTATTTTTTCTAGGTTGCTGGGTTCCGTGACTGCTACAGCAACAACCACCCAGTAAGTTTAACAGATTAGTACAATACTCTTAGAAGTGGTTAAGTTATACACGTATATTCTTGTTTTTCTTTAGCAACTGTTGTCATGTTATATAATGTTTTTGAAGTAATGTACTAGTGAAGTTACATAATGTTTTTAAGCAATTTACTACTGGAGCTTTTTTCCATAGGATCTCTGCTGAAGAAAGGCTTAGCCTGGTAAGACTAACCCGGTTAACAAATGTCAAATAAATAAATAAAATAAATAAATACATATAACAAAACTCATTCTAAATGTCCATTCCATTTACCAAGAGACTAGTCTAACTTTAGATGCATTTCGTTTGCTAACATTAGATGTCTTGTGTTATACTAATATTTGCAAGGCAGAATAATCAGAAACTCCTCCACTAAATTTTTATCATATAATCTAGCTAACGCGTTTATTAATTGAAGTAGTATCGATAGGGTGCACTATTTATCCAACAAGATGTTCTTAGACTTCATGAGTACTCAAGTCAAATATGCAAATTAACTAATTTCATTTCTTTAATTCATGCTAAGATCTATCTGTAGGTACCTTTTTAAAAAAAAATGTAGAATAGAAAATATAAATTATAGCAGAACTTCAGTAAAGAAATATATTTTTTTTAATTCTTGGAAGCTATTAACAGTACCATTTGGCAAATGAGTTCAAGGCATTTCTTCACTCCTATACTGGGGCTGTTAATTCAATGTATTCATATAACAACTTGCACTTTCTAACTCAGTGTGGATTAACCTGAAATGAAATACACTGTTGACAAATAAAGAATGTTCTCCATTAACTCTTTTGCATTTTTCTATACTCTTCTACATTATGTTTGACCTTACACATGACATCCAGTTATATATTAGTATTATGTCAACTCATGAACCACTGATTGGTTTGGAATTCTAATACAAAAAGACAGATCATGCAAAAGCAGTTCCATGGACTTGTGTAGTATCCTTGTTTGCACTGTCTCAATGGAGGAAAAGGCCTCTTGTATAATTCTCATACATGTAATCCCCACCAAGGATGCCAAATCTCAAGAGGAGGTATGCAATGCTATCACTAAAATATTGGATTTCACAGTCAGCTGAGACCAGTTCTGCGTCCCAAGAAAGATCTGTATGAAATCACACATGGCAATGTGAGCCCCCACTTTGTGATAAATTAAATATTTTTATTTTGATAGGATACAGTTCTTGTGTAGTATGTCTGTTAATAATTACCTTACATTGGTTGTGTTGTGTAGGTTAAACTTTCTTTGCGAATAGGCTGTCTTGTGGGTAGATTATTAAAGTGTTTCTATGGCACATGTTTATCTTATTTAAATATTTTTGCTAAATCATGCTATTATTTACTAGGATAATAAAATTATGTTAATGCTATGTATATTTAAGTGACACTTGATATCATTGGTGAGCTGTGTTTCTCATGTCAAAATTGTAATGATCTGCTAGCCATTATTAGTATAATTTATTAGTAATAGATCTAGACTTAGCGATGACATTTGCATTTGTGCTATTGGAACAACTTAAAGGACTAATGCTACACATTTAATGACTGGACAGATAAAATGAATAATGTTAGGCACAGAGCAAATAGAACCCATTTAGAAAAGGAAGTATGTAAAGATCACTCAGGCCTTACTGAACAAGATAATACCACTGACAACTTTGGAATTCTGTGTGCAAGTATTCAGCAATCTGAGGATTCTGAGGATATAGAAGAAAACAGAAAAAAGAAAGGAAAAGAAGTTCAAAACAAATAACGTGGAAGAAAAAGAAACTGCTGTCTATAACGCAAAGAAAATACTTACTAAAATGGATACTGCTCTGTCATGTAACACACAGATTACAGGGAATGACAACATGTTTGTACCAGAAAACCTTTAGCTGACAGGAAGGGGCATTTTCCCAAAAGAGAAAGAAAAAAAGAAAAAGAGGCAAGGGCAGGTGAAAACGAATAAATCAAAACTGAATGTGGAAGGAATGAAAAACATTACTGTAGGAAAAAAAGAGAAGAGAGACAGAAGCTGACAGCATGGCTCAAGCTGTGGATATACAAAGCCAGATGAGAATTGTATGCTTGCAAATGTAATAAGCATTGAACGAATTGGAATAAGTAACATTAATGTTGATGAAGATATTTCCTTTGTATCACTTGATATTGTAGATATTATTGAATTACAAGTTGAAGATTCTTCAGATCTGCTCAGAGAAAATGTTCTTGTACTTGGAGATTCAGTTATTAGAAGAACTGATCATTTGAACATTTGCTCAGAAGATAATGAACATCAAATAGTGTTCTGCATGCCAGGAGCAAAATCAGGGGATGTGAGACAGTCCTTAGAATGGCTCAGTGTAAGGAAGTACAGATCTATTTTTATTCATGTTGAAATGAATTGTCTTATCCACAAGGGCTCCATGACTGCTGCCAGGGGAATTACAGCTCTCTTAGATGACATAACTTGTGCAGGTGTTAGGACATATTTTTCACAAATCACATATAGAAAATAGAGTCATGTAACCATGCGTGAAAACATTTTTGGGTGAATGTCTATGTGAAAGAGTGTCCCATTCTGAAAAATAGAAATGTGTAGAGCATCCAAGTCTAACTTTGGGCACATCACATATGTGTTTAAACAGGATGGTGTGCACATGTCAAGATAAGGGAAGAGACATTTTGCATCAGATATTTTACATTATTTGATAAACATAAGCCATATTTTTTTACCAGGGTGAAAATTTAACAGTTCACAGATGGCAACATTTTATACATCTCTGATGGTTGTAAATCCTGGGAGCATTGATAATATTTTTTTTTGTTGTTGTTAATTGGAAAATTTGCTACGATCCCATAACACTGATGTTGTTGTTGTTGTATGAAACATAGTTAAGGGACAATGACTTGAAACCACTTCTGTCAGGGTATAAACGTTTTCACTGTAACATACATTCTATCAAAAAATCAGGTGGAGGTGTTATGATAGGGATTAAAGATTTTTGTGACACCTGCGATTATTACATCTTCAGTGATAACGCCAATAGTGTAGATTGTGTAACTGTGACAATAAAGGCAAGCCTGTAACATGTAATAATTGTTGGAGTGTTATATATCACCAAAGTCAAGTACTGATGACCTAGAGGAATTCATAAATGTCTTGCACGATTCAGAGGAGGGAGACCATATGGTCTACCAGTTAGGATTTATAGTTTTCACCCAGGCAGCCCAGGTTCTATTCCTGGTATGGGAATGGTTTTCACTTTCCCTGCTAGACAGGGGTCCAGGGAAGTAAATATTGTGAGAAGAAATAGCCAGGGAATTGTTATGGCTAGGCTTGTATAGGCCCTAGGGCCGATAGCCTATTACCAACCTATGAACCTAAAATAATAGTGGCTAGGGACTTAAATTTACAAGAAATAGACTAGAATAATATCGATTCAACAACATAGAAATAATTTATAATGCATGTTCAGGATCAACAATCGGTTCAGATTGTAAAAAAATCCTACCAGGGAATAGAACATACTAGACATTGTGTGTGTTCCTAAATAAATTACTGTTACTTCATGTCAAATTTTACCACTGTTAATGTGCAATGACCATGGAGGTATAAAGTTTAATTTCTTGCTATATAAGTCTGCCAAATTGAAATATAAGCCAATGCAGAGAAGATTAATAACAGATCATATTTAGAAGCAAGATGTCACTATGTAAAACTAATGGACTGATATGTTCAGTGTAGAAACTTGAGAAATATTTTGAAAGAAACAATTGTTTAAATACAAAAATTAAAAAAAATGTTTAACATCAGCATCTAAGCACACAATGTCAGGAGAATATATTTTAATAGCAAGATACTTATTTAAGGTAAGAGACAAAAAATATAGGAAATAAAAAAGAAGTATGACTTTGAAAACTGAAATAAACAAGCTGGACAAACAAATTAAACAGAGTATGAGGCAAAATCAAGTAACAATTGAAGAAAATGTATATAAAGATATTGAGCATAATAGGAAACCATTTTATGGCTATATCATATATTGTAGGAGTAAAGACATGCAGATTGATAAACTGCATGTAGATTCCAAAATTTATTCTCAGACACAACTGATTATAAACATATTTACAAAATCTTATCCAAAGCAGTTTAGCTCCACGAAGGGGGTGACAAATTGTCCTAGTGACCTCCAGATAAGCTTAGATAGCGAAATCAAATTAGATTATATTGAAAATGAACTACACAAACTGGATACAAACAAAGCACAGGGATGAGATAGGGTTAGAAATAATGACCTAACAACACTTCAGGACGAACTTACAGTATCATATTTATTTACTAGGTTGTATAAATATGGAGAGATTCTTCATTATTGGAGATGTGCACTTGTTAAACTTCCCTTTAAATGAAAGGGACATAGGAAAATCCAGAGTCATACACACCCATAAGTTTACTTTCATGTCATGGAAAAATAATGGAGAAGGCTGTATTGGATAAATTGTTGTCAGAATTGGAAAGGTTGGGACTTGAAACCATATATCAGCATGCATATGTTAAAAATAGATCTATTACTGCCTGTAACATGATGTTCTATAACAATACAACAGATAAGAAAGATCTATTACTACCTGGAACATGATGTTCTATAACAATGTAACAGATAAGAAATATCTATTACTACCTGAAACATGATGTTCTATAACAATTTAACAGATAAGAAAGATCTATTAAACCTGGAACATGATGTTCTATAACAATTTAGCAGATAAGAATGAAAAATTGTGCTATTATGTAATTTATAGAGATTTAAATTCAGAATTTGATAGGATCATACAAAAAATACTGAAGAATAAATTAGAGCAACTATGTATTGATGTACTCTTGATAAGATGTATAGCTGCACACACATAGGATGTGGCAAGTATCATGCAACAATTGGACAGATGAAATCTGAGGTTACAGTCAAGTTGTCCCTCAGGGCTCTAGCCTAGGCACATACTTATTTAGAGGGAGAAAAGAAAATGGGAGAGGAAAAAAAAAGAGAAAGAGAGCGACAGAGAGAGAGAAAGAGAGAGACCACTGGAAACAACACTTGCAAAATTATTTTTATACCCAAGGAAACTTCAAACTATTTTTCTCAGGTAGCCAGGTGTGATGGATTTTTTTTTTTTTTCGGAATGTAGTGAGTTGGCAGAGTTTAATATTTCCCTACAGACTACTCTTACAGAAGCATTGGGGGAACAAATGACTTCAGCTAATGAATGTTTTTTTTTTTTTAGATGGGGCTCAAATCTGAACAGCTTAGACATAGTAAGGCAAGATTAATGCTACTGGCTAACAAAAGAGCAACTACTAATACCTGGACATCAAAATCTAAACCAACTGTAACTGAAGTACTAAATAATGTAAATAAAGTAAAACAACTAGAGGTGGGATCTTCAGAAAAGGGAAAATGACATAGATATTACAGGGAGTAATATGCAGGAGTAGAAGTGCAGTTTAAAGAAAAGCAGGAATTCAGCAATTTATGCAATGTTCTACAGACCTCGTAAATGGTTGACATACACACCACTGATTCCAGAGTACTGGCTTGCATCTAGGGTCATTCAAATATAGCTAATTATTTTAAATCACATTTTTGCACATCTTTAAGGTATTCCAAGTGTACTGCTGCTATATTTTCAAATTATTTACTGTATTTTTCTGCACTTTACCATTGTAAAGTGCCATTGATTTTTCAATGTCTATGCTGCTGTTCCCTGCATTGCTGTCATACTGGAAATGTATGCACTTCTAACTAGCTGTTTGAATTGCTGTGTTAGCATTGACTTTGAAGCTAAACGTAGTGTGGTTTTACATTAAAGAGACTTGAGGCTGCTTCCTAGTGCCAGTAGAAGTTAGCCTGCTCTGCCATAGCTGAGTCACACAAGAAGGCTTTAAGTGAGATTGTTTCATTGGCTAGAGGGCTAAGTAGTCTTTCTAGTTAAATTTTTCTTCTTGTATAAATTTAGTGTGTTTGAACATCTCTTGTCTCACTTCCACAGAGATCACAAAAGCTTTGCATCCTTGCCACTAATTCCATAGTGTTGGCCTGCATCTAGTGACATCCAAGCAAAGCTAAGCATTTTAAATCAAATGATTGAATTTTTTTTTTACTTTTTTCATGTGTAAACTGCAGTGGTGGTGCTGCGGTAGCGTTGTCGCCTCACAGTATGACGTTGTCCTGTTTGAGTCTCAGCTAGAGCATCTTCTGTGTGGAGACATGCGTGAATGGGCGTACCTTCGTTGAAGGTTGTGCATCAGAGCTTGCAATTCGGCACGTAAAAACATACTGCCAATCATTAGTGGACCAGAGTTCCGCTGTGGCGACCCCTAACCGGGAAAAGCAGAAAGACACAACATTGCTGCTGCATTTTAATATGATTTATTGTGTTTTTCTGTACTTTACCATTTTAAGGTGCCATTGATTTTTCACTGTCTGTGTTGCTGTTATCTCCACTACAGTCATTTTAGAAATGTGCATTTCTAGCTAGTTGCTTGAATTGCTGTGTTTGCTTTCACTTTTATGATATATGCTGTGTGGTTTTACATTAAGGAGACTTGGAACTGATTTTCTAGTGATAGTAGAAAGTAGCCTGGTGTGTCTGAGGTGGAAATCACACTGGGAGGCCTCAAGTGAGATTGTTTTATTGGGCTAAGCAATTAATTTATTCATTTTTTGTATGGTTCTATAAATCTGGAACATTTGCTTTTAGCGATACTCTCTATAGATGCAGGCACTGAGAATTGAAATGTTCTATACAAAACTACACCAGAAATATTCACAATACATAGTTGTGCATAGAGCAGTGAGTTTGCATGCTGAGAATCACCTCCCTCCCAATCAAGGTTGGTCTTAGGCCATCTAGATAGCAATCTTCACTCTTACTACAACCAAGATAGCCAGTTGTAAATCTCTCTAGCACCATCCGATTATAGAACAAGAAATAAAGATGCTTAGCCAAGGACAAGCATTTGTTGCCACTTATGGCATATTATTCCAGCATTTTCCCTATGGAAGGTAAAAGCTGTCAAATTATTTTAATTTAATGCAGTTTTTATACAGAAGTTGACCAATCTTTATTATTTGTTCTTTCTATTGACTATTGCGGTACAAAATTTTCAGAAACTCAAAATTTATATGGACATGTATATATGATCGATTTTCTGAAAACTCAAACATTTGGAATAGAGATTGCGGTACAGTGCAGAATGGGACATTTACCCTTTTCCTCCCTGTAATGTGATCTTGGAGTTGTCATATTCAATTTGGAGAGGGTGTGGGGTAAGTAATAAAGAATGTATATCTCCACTGCAGTATCATTATTCTATATTTTGTTCTGTGTCAGGTAAGGATCTAGAATAGAGTGCCACTGTTTTAATTTTTTCTTTTCTTTTTTAAAATAAGGATGGGGCATTATTTATTTTGCATGCACATTTAGCTAATGTGGGAGTAACATACAATCTGTGTCTACAACATAATTTTATAAATGTAGGTTGTAATTAAGTTATTATTGTCGGCTTTCTGTTGGGGGAGGATTATGTTTACTCAAACTATTAAAGTGAGTGATCTGTGAATGTTTCTTTCAGTAGGGAGTTCCTCATATTGATTATTGTGCTGCTAAGTGAGCATGAATGCACTCTTTTAGTGCATGATTATTATTTTTTCATTCTTCCCAATGCCAGCTTAAAATATTTAACACTGAGGGTCATTGTTATTTTTTTCACAACTAGTACACAGGGGCATATTTTTCTTTTCTTTTCTTCTTTTGTCTACACATTGCTATATTTGAGGGCAAGAGACATGCAGACACATATCTGGTTTGATGCAATTAACTGTACACTGAAGAAAAACATTACGAGTGAGGAAAGGCTTTTGGCATAGTCAGGAAACAGCAGTTAATGTCTGTTTTCATAGTGTTTTTTGAGCAGTGGACTAATCATAGACCAGACATGTAATGAATTAATTACAACAGGTGTTAATGCAACATTGGATCTCATGGTGTATAGCATGTATGGTAAACAAGTACAACACAGAAGAGCTAAGTACTCCCAGCATGGGAAGAACAGGAAGTCTGAGTTGGTATTTGGAGTATATGTTTTCAAGACATTTAATTTTACAAGGGAGTTGGATAGTCAGATTTGTGGGAGTGAGCTTTTCCCATTGGATTTGCTGAATCCACAGTGAGGTTATCTGTCCATGCACTTGCAATGTTCAGTAGTTTCTGTACATTTTGAGGACAAAAACAGAAGACAGTGTATCAGGAAACAGCGGTTATCACATATTATGAGAATGAGCTGAAGGATATGCAAAACAAAGTCTGGGAAATACTGGGATGGCAGGAAAAACAGTGGATGAAGAAGAAGGTAAAGGTTAGGACTCAAATGTGTTAGGTGTAAACAACAGTATTAGAAAAAAGTCTCATAGGCAATATTTTGATGTTCATATGGATAGAGGATAGGTAAGTAACTAGCCTGGAGGTTAAAGGATAAAAAGATTATATGCTACAGAAGAAGGTAAAGAAGATAAAGGAGTGCTAGTTCAGAAAAGGACAAGAATTAAAATGGTTATGGAGAAGTTTTACAATACAGTTTATGGATACAAGGCAAACAAAGGGAACAACTCCGGCACTGATGGTGGAAATGAAGGTGTACAGATATTGCAAGGATTGTTTTAGAAAGGAAGAATTGGTATACAAAAACATTTAGGGATGGCCCTGTCCTAAAGATTAGAAAATGTTATAGCTAAGCCAGTAGAAGAGGAACACAGAGGATTTATGCAATACATATCAGTGAACGAAGTTTGGTAGCTTCTTGAGGAATTTCTGAAGGAGGAACTGAAATAAGGTATTAATAATGTTGGCATGATATTTTTTGACATTAAGAAAGTTTTTGATATTATCGAGTGGCTTTTCCTTTTTCAGATAAATGAGGAAGCTGGATTGGGCCACTCTGACTATGTCTCATCTGAACTGGATTCCATTAACACCTCAGAAAACTGATGAAGTGGTAGGGAGGGATGGGTATGCCTGTCTTAGGTGGGAGAGTCCTCGTGGTCCGCAGAAGGGAGTTGACCTTGAATGAAGTCAATGAAAGTGGGGGAGACATGGAAAGTGAAGTGGGTAGGACATTTGAAAGTATGCCCCCCAGGAGGGAAACAAAGAAGTTCATACCCCTGGACTGCCTTTAGGACCCACTACCAGTCTCAGTAATTATGATTAAAGTCTGGGGTAGGAGACTAACTGGTAGAGTCAGTTTGGGTGTGGGGTACTGAGGTGGCAGCCAGTAAGAATGATGTGCAAGGAGGGACTAAAAAAAAACTTCAGGAAAAGAGACAAAATGTTTCACAATTTATCTATAATTTGTCTGTTAGTTAATGGAAATATGACAGAGAAGGTGATGTTAGAAGGCAACACAAGGCAGATGTGCATACCACTGCCCAATTTCTACCTTCTTAACTATTCAGGTCTTTGTACAGAAAGTTACAATTGTACTCTAGCATGCCAGGCAAATGGAATTCATTTTGACTTTTTGCTGATTTTTTTTTATTAATAATGGGTAGGTTGTGGGAGGGTGGGTTATGCCAGAAGTTGAGAAATTTTTGAATGATTCAGGGGAATGTCAGGTCTGGAATGTAAATGGACCAAAATAATTCAGTTGTGCTTCACTAAAGTGGGCAAACAAATAGATCAATGTACACAAGAAACTAAGTTGCTGAGTTGTTGAAAATCAGGTATACTGAGTGATGGAATAATTTTTTTTTAATGATGTTTGTTATAAATGAATTATATTTGCTTAGGCATATATCTATAGCAGAGATTGGTAATTTGGTACAAAAGCCTTTCTCATGGTGTGACATGTTGTTTGGAGAAGAAAAAGATGTAGAGTGAGAAGAGAGTGTTAGAATGCCAAAAGTACAGGTGGATGGGGGATGTTGGATTTCAGTGTGCAAGCATTAGAAGCTGCAGCCTCTTATTTGTTAAGAGAGTTGGAGGAAAGCCAGCAGGAAGGTGATACACAGAGATCTTGTGCTAATTATGGAGGTTGAAGTGGTATGAGAAATACAATATACCTGAATGTTTGGAATTTGGCAAAAGAGTTTATCTCAACATTTTTCAAGCAGTGACACAGAATAATCCTAAGGTTAGGATATCAAGAAAATCAAAACACTGGACATATCTGCAGAAAAGAGGACTGCAAATGGTCAGAGGTTTTTTAAGTCAGGAGGTAGATGTGGCGGGAAATCTTTCATAGAAACAGAGGCATACAGAGTCAAGTATATGTTGCTGAATTCTAGTTGGTTAAAATTTAAACATGGGAAATTTCAGTTCAGGCAGCATAATACAATTATTGTTTACTCAGAAATTATACCTAGTGGATGAGAAGAAAGAGTGAAATGAAGGTGAAATCAGAGCATACTTGCTGTACCTGAAAGAGACTTTTGCAAAAATATGTTGTTTGAATGGAATGTTTACATATTAAAGGAACCAATGGATAGAGTTAATTTGTGCTCTAAATGAGTACATGCCTATCAAAATGTACCTGAATCTACTTTTCATTTCTGTTTCTGGCTCAATGTATTGGCCTATGCCTCTAATTTAGACTGCATTAGCATTTTCATGGTCATCTCTTATTCTCGATCAGAATGTTAACCCGTGTATTTGATTCAGTCTGCTTAAGCATTGCTGCTCTCCTACACGTTTGACCTGTACTGGCAGAAATATAATTTTTTTATTCACTCTGTTGATAAATGGATACTTGGGCTGGTCCTTTGACCTGTATTAGTACTGAGCCATGTCTAATTGCAGCACATAGCTAATGATAACCTCTAAAGTCATACAGAGTTTTACATAAAATATCATATCCTCAAATAGATATGAAGAGATATTTCAATTAAAGTTAATAAAGTGGAATTTTAAAGATAAATCTACTCCAAAATCCAAGATAATACATAGAGTTTAAAAGATATATCACCATAATGGGACTGTACAAAAAGAGTCTTTATGCCTAGTAATTTAACTGCTAAGGATATCTAAGTGACTATAATACAATATTGTAAACCATATATGCACAGGGTGACTTTAATAAAACTTTTATTGGTCGGAAGGGGGATGAGAAGTCAATATATTTGCATTTGGTAAACTTCACATAACCAGTCTGGAATAATTCCAAAGAAATGGGGTAGTTTTTTTTTTGTCTGTGAAAGTATTATACAGATTATATACTTTTATTTTATTTGCTTGAGGCTAGTGTTAGCTTGAAGAATTTTAAAATATTCATAGATTTTTATATAAGTTTAAAAATATAGTAATGTATTTCCAGCTGGTAATTTTGTTGGTATCTTCTAGTAAGCTTAATATTTTTTATCTGAATTCTTTAAAGCTTGTCGTTTTGTGGATGTTTGCTGCTGATAACTTTATTTTGCAGGACTACATTATGAGAAAATCTTTTTTGTTATTGTGTGAACCAAGGGAGATTTTAGAAAGTTCATGTGACATTATTTTGAGATGTTCTTATTAGGGATATTCTCAATGTTAGTATATTTTTGACAGTAGGGCAATAAAGTTTATGCATTAGCTTGCAAGTAAAAGCTGAGAGAAGTGATAAGCTTCAGACTTTAATGAGAAGCCAGATAATTATGTCCAGGGTTGTACAAAGATGTTCAAACCTGGTATGTATATGCATATATTTTTGAGTATGGTTTAGATACCATGTGTTCTTGTGAGTGGAGAGTTGTGAAGGGGAAGGCTTATTGTAGATGGGATACAGGCAGATTTTTGACCAGTTACAATTGTCTTGAGGAATAAAATGGTCAGAAACTGAAGATGTGGCTCTTAATTGTGATTTCACTTTGGCTGTGGTTTGACATTTAGAATAGGAACTAGAGTAACTCCTAGGAAATACAGCTGTCTGTGGGTTTCAGTTAAGTTTTCCGTAGCTTTGATGAGTAAGGGCACATTTATTCTTAGTTTTTAATGTCATCAATGCAGCTATGTCAGAGTTTTTCTGAATTTAGTTTTGAGGCTACCTTGGCTTTAGTTCTGATTTTTTTTTTTCATTTATTCATTTTTTTCCACAGGACATTCGAACTATCTTGATACTTTGTGCCAGTTGGCTGCAGCAACTTTTATTTTAACTTGGGCCTCTTCATTCCAGTTTCTCTTATTCTCAACTTCATCTCCCAGATATTCAAAACTGCTAACCCTTTAAGATTTTCCCACTTATCTCAGGTTTTGTCTTCTTTTATGTTTTCTGTGCTCTGTTGCAACCTATACTTTGCTGACATCCTGTCCAGAGTTTTGTTTGTATTGCCACATAATCTATATATATGTAGCAGTTTTGCTGATCTGTCCCATCTGACCTGTTTCCTCATATAGTCAATAACCAGTACAAACAGGACTGGGCTGAAATCTCAACCCTGATGTACATTCAGTCCCACTAGGAACACTTCTGTGATTCTGAATATTCTTTGTACGTGTGTCATTAAATACTTGCCTCTGCTAATTCTACAAATATTTCCAATACTTTGAGCTATAACAGGGCTAACTGAATTAGCTTTCATGGGACCTTAGCATATGGTTTTGCTATGTCCAGTCATGTAAATTGGACTCATACCACATCTCCAGCTTCTTATCAACTATCTGTATCACTGCAAATATTGGCTAACTTTCTACTGCTTTGTACATTCAGTTATAACTCACCCTCTCCAGCACGTTCATGCAATGTGTCAGGAGTTTGAACTTCATTATTGTCTACAGCATTGAATATCCCTTTTCATATTGTACACTTGCACTAGAATGCTTATTGTGAAGTCATCTTGGATACACTTCTCTCTCTTTAAATCTCTCTCTCTCTCTCTCTGTCTCTCTCTCTCTATATATACATATATATATATATATATATATATAGGTCTGCTTCAAAGTATCGAAACACTACATCACCAAAGACCATATTATTGAGATGATATTGCCGAAGCATCAGAACATCGAATACTCAGAACCACCAAACATAACCCCGGGAAGAGAACCACTTGGCCAACAGGACAAAAAAAAATAGCAGCAAGGAAAACCCACCAAAACATTGATGATGTGGTGTTTCAATATCTTCGGGTAGACCCATATATATATATATATATATATATATATATATATATACATACATATGTGTCTGCTTCAAAGTATCAAAACACTACATCATCAAAGACTATATTACATTCCAGAATCCTCATAACATCAAATACCCAAAACCGCCAAACCTAACTACGTGAAGAGAACCACTTGGCCAGCAAAACAAAACAAAACAAAACAAAAAAAAAAAGAAACAAAGCAGCAAGAAAAACCCACCGAAGTGGGGGGGGGGTCCCCCACAACCCCCTAACTAAATTTTCCTACTTCGAGATCACACCACAGTGGGGGAAGTGTAAGGTTTACCATGGTGGCCAAGTGGTTAATTTCCCATGGTTAGCTTTCATGGTTCCAGGTGATCGAAGTTATGTGGATTCAGCCATGTGATCTCGATAATATGGTCTTTGATGTTGTGGTGTTTTGATATCATCAGGCAGACACATGTATATATATATATATATATATATATATATATATATATATATATATATATATGTGATATATGTACGTCTATGAGAAAGAAGTTATTTCTTCTCTGACGCTCCCCTTTGCACTTCTTCAAATAAAAATAAAAAGCTGAATGTTAAAATACTATGAGAATAAATTACATATTCAACACTTTTGTATGTGATCTGGGTGGAGAAAAGCTGCTAGTTTAAGGAATTCTGTATGAATTATTTTAGGGTCTGAGCTTGGCTTGGTTTTAATTTTTTTTTCATAGCTTTTCTTCTTGGATTTAGGTGTAATTTCTTTAAAGTGAAATGTGGATGTATTGGTTGAGTGACTAGCAGAAAGCAGAGTTGCATTACTATGCATAGCGGGGCTGAGGACTGAATGTGTTTAGCAGATTTTTTAATGACTTAAGTGGGAGATATTCATACTTTTTGAAATTAACATGTGCATAGATCATTTTAGGGAAATATTTATTTTATTGTTCTTGATATATGTTATATATTTAACTACTTTCCTGTATTTGCAGTATTGCCTATGGTTATGGGAGAGTAAGATAAGCTTGTTACAAAAAAAAGTGGATTAAGCTCTTTGATGGCTTGTTTACTTTTCTTTTTTAGTTCAGAAAGTGAGTGCTACATATCGAGGTTGTTTATTTGTTTTCATATTTTCCAAGTTTGATTTCTGTTCATTAATATAACTTTTACTGATCAGAAGTTTATGGTCATTGTTATCTATGTGCTAGGGTGGGAGTTGTTTTTACGTATTATGAATTTAAGCACTCAGCTGACATAGAGGACAGCAGTGGTTAAACTGATGAGTCGCATTCATGGGTTCAGGCAACTTGCTGGATGTCAGAGATGACGTTGTTCTCTTTAGTTTCAGACATTGTGCAAGAATCAGTATAAAAGGCGAGATTTCAGGGGATTTGAAGTTTAAGGTAAGTTATAGGGTGTGATTACTTGTTTGTTTTAATGGGGGATAATAGGTGGATTTTACATGAAGGGGAGTATTTGTTATCAAGTGATCAAGTAAAGTATTATGCACAGAAGATAAGTTTGATCTTTCAGAGAAGTAACTATTTGGATAATGTTATTTATGTTAAAACACTGTTGACTGATGACATTTCTTGAGTTTAGCACACTGCTTAGTGTCTCTTCTTAGAAGATATTAACAGATAGTGGATTCCAGGCTGAGACTATGCATAGCGTAGCATGGCCTTTACTGAACTGCAGGCCATTATCAAGATGATGGTGTTTCTGAATGAGGAGAGGCTCTGTCCTATCAGAGAGATGCATGGATGTTTATGTTTTTTTTCCCAATAAGTAACATCATCCCTCCACCAAATTTGGAATCTGGTCAGTTGTTTAGGTATATAGTGAAGTTATTCTTGAACACTGATGAGGTGAAAATAATTTCTTTAATCTGTATCTCTCTTATTATTAATATAGTATTAATATAGTATTAACATAGTGGGGTTGTGTTCAATTGTAAAGGCTTCAAGTATGTCTTCTTTTTAATAATTCTCTGAACATTTAATGTGGCTATTTCAAGACCTTTGTGATGTGTTTGTTTAGCATGTGAGAGCTTGTTATGTTCAAGTGTATAGTAATAATTGCAGTAAGATTGCTTAAGTTAGACCAAAGGTTTGGATTAAGTTTAATATCCTAGGCAACGAGCAGTTCTAGTAAAGTTGGGTAAAAAAGATGGAATGTTTTTATTACATTTTGCATAGAATACATACATACATACATACAAATATTTCAGACATGAACAATAATTCCTTTGTAGCATTTCAATAAACCAAAACAATGATTCCCGTAAATGTGCACATTGGTCTTAAAAGTATCTAAATTGATGTTTGCTTTAGTATAATTTTGTAGTCTGTTCCTTGCATCAGCTGCCATCAGAGAACCATTTAGTACATCTGTCTTTCCTATATAATCTCCTACACAGGTTCTCTTATGATTCTTTACTACTCTATATATCTGAATAAGGTCTCCTCTTAAATATCTGTATGAAACGCTTTACAAAATCAGATATTTTAATATTTCAAAATAACTTAATATTTAACATCTACAGATGCCCCTGGTATACTTTCACTGCACATTTTATAACATATAATATAATATAATATGATATATCTTTATAATTTAATTACCCCTTTTATGAAGTTGTTTATTGTTTATTATTTGAGTAGCTTGAATTATATTATAGACCCAGTTTGGGAATGAGTTGTAATTGGGTTGGAAGGGTAGATGCATAGCTTGTAATTACAATACAATGCTGGTCTACAGTGAGAAAGTGGCTGTTAGAAAAATTAGGTAAATTACTGTTTTCTGCCAAGTTTCTATGGGGAATGTTGGTAATGTGTTATACGGATGCTTTCTTCTTTTTATTATAATAATAATTCTTCTTATAATTATTACTATATTTAATTTAGAAGGGCATTTTGCAAGGTGGTTTTGATAATCTTTTAGCAAGATGCTTTGTAAGACATAAATAGTGGAATGGGTAAATTTTGTTTTGAGGTAATTTTTATGGAGGTTTGTCAGAGTAAGAAGGTATACAAATATTATCTGACTGTATGTGAAATGAGCAGTATATGAAAAGGTAAAGTAAAATATTGTTTTCTTTTTTTTTTTAGGATTGCCTATGCAGACTGAAAGTGCTATATATTTTTGCAGTACTGTCATTTGGAACAGTAATGGACACACAGTGTGGTTACACTGATAGAAAGAATGTTTTGTGGGTGTTAGTCTGCAAACTATTACAAGCCAAACCAATAACATAAGTTCACAATCAAATCCTGTACCTTGTACCACTGAGCTGAAGACATTAACCATTATTTCAACCCTTCTGCTTTTAAAGGTGAGTACTGCGATATCAGTCTGTAGACTGTTACAAGCCTAGCCAATGATCAGAGGTCAAAATCAAACCCAGGACCTTGTATCTGTTTGGTGAAGACCGTAACAATTATGCAAACCCCTTTACACAGTATGCTTAGTTTAAGTTACATTAATGGAGCTAGCAAAAAAGATACGGGAGTAATGGAGGTAGGTGTTATGAAATTAGTATTCAGAGTGCCATGATGTCTACTTTTCACCATAAGATTCTAGATTAAAGGTGGAGCACATATAGTGGTAAGTTAAAGATAGTAGTGCTTTCCTTTGATAATGTTTTCACGGAGGGTTAGCTATATTTTACACAGCCTTGGGAGGAATAAATATATACCACACTGCAGTGCATTTACCTTGAGGGATATGTAGAGTTCTACTCTGCAATATTCTCACCATAAGAGAAATGTTTTCCTTGAATATACCATAAAGGAAATGTAGTTTTCTAGAATGTATTAGTTTACCTTGAGGGAAACATGGCTTTCAAGACTACAATGTTTTAATCCACATGGAAATGATTCCTTAAGGATGAGGATGAACACTATTCAGTACAGCATAAAACTGGATGGGTAGGGCATATAGTATTATTACCATTATTTAGATGGAAGTTGCTATAGCTTTCAGTTACAGCAGAAGATAGTAAACAGCACTTCCATGGTGGTGCAGTGGTAGCATTGTTGCCTCACAGCAAGAAGTTCTCACGTTTGATTCATGGTTTGGGTTGGGAGTGCCTTCGGTGTGGAGTCTGCATGTCCTACCTGCGGTTGAGTGGGCGTTCGAAAGACATGCGTTGAATGGGTGTGCCTTCATTGAAGGTTGGGCATTGGGCTGGCAACTCGACACCATAAAAAAAAAAAAAAAAAACTACTGCCAATCATTAGCGGACCGGAGTTCCGCTGTGGTGAACCCTAACCGGGAAAAGCCGAAAGACAAACAAACAAACATGTAAACAGTATCCTAACACTGTTGAGGCAAGATGAAATTTGACTAAGCAGCTTCTGGGAGATTTGCGATCATTTCGAGTGTGCTTCTTTTTGTCCCTTCTGAGTGGGAGCTACCTTATCCTTGTTTGGTTACCTCACAATGAGCAAATGTGCGTTTTCTGTAATCAAAGAACTGTGTGCCATCCTTCAGATGATATGTTAAGCAGAAGTATAACCTGCTTTACTTGGTGATAACTCAGACAGAGATAATAGGTCCCACAGGACCTATTAAAAAGAGTAAGGGTCCTTTATCTAACACAACACGAAAAGCATTATTTACATATTTACATACTTACAACATGTACATATCTATAGGCACATATATACGCATTTCTATTTTATTTTACTATTCACCATCTTCTTATAATATCTTGATTGTTTTACTTTCATAATTAACCCCGACTCTTTCTTCTACAACCATAGACTAAACATATTGAACATTTTTTTCCACATTCTCACCTTCTTCCTCTAGTGTCTCCATAGCTTTTCTCCTATCCTCCAAGCTACTGCTTCATTTATGCCTCTTCCTTGCTACTGTAGAAGCCCTCTAGTACCATCTAGCAACTCCAAAGAGTAGGGAAGCTCTCCAGTGCTGGTGACCATATTTTTCCTTAGTAATGTGATTACCACCATGGGTCTCACCTGAAAAGAGGTCACTAGACTAGTCGAACTATGCTAGTCAATAAAAGAAAGAACGAAAGATACAAGATACACAGATAAATAGATAGACAGCTTGCTAGATAGATAGATAGATAGATAGATAGATAGATAGATAGATAGATAGATAGATAGATAGATAAATAAAATGTGTGTGTGCATGCATGAGTGGGTCTGCCTTGGTGGTCAGAGTAAAAGGTTAGTTAGGTAATGATAGGTAGAGCAGGTGCGCATGTGTGTGTGTGTCTGTGTGTGTGTGTGTGTGTGTGTGTGTGTGTGTGTGTGTGTGGGAGTGGGCCAGCCTTGGTGGTCAAAGTAAAAGGTTAGTTAGGTGATGATAGATAGAGCAGGCATGTGTGTATGTGTGTGTGTGTGTGTGTGTGTGTGTGTGTGTGTGTGTGTGTGTGTGTGTGTGTGTGTGTGTATGCACCTACATGAGTGGGTCTGCCTTGGTGGTCAGAGTAAAAGGTTAGTTAGGTCAGAATAGGTATAGCAGGTATGTGTGTGTGCATGTGCATGTGTGTGACACGTCTTGTGTGCATGAAGTTGCTCAGATGGATGCTGCTTTTTTCCCTACATCACTTTTCCTTTTTCAATGCATTGCAGGAATGACTAGATATAACTGCATCATATAAATAAATGCAACAACTATTAGAAAATTAAAGTCTGTCATCAAACTGCACTGCATTGCATGGGATGCTCAGTCATTCCACTAATATATTGGAAAAGAAAGAGTGAGGAAACAAACCTTCCAAATGAATTTCTGCACACGTTGGCAGTGTGTGGTCACATCAAACATGCAGGAACAACACTAAAACTGTAAGAAGAGGTGGATGCCATTCTTGCCATTATCATGGGTACAGATAAACTTTCCATGTGATGTTTAGTAACAGACTTCTAGTTTTCTGATATTTATATAATTTATATCTGTTTTTATGATCTGACGCAGTAATAACTAAATTATATCATCCCATTGTCAGGAACATGTTTAAGAAACTTTCCCAAAAAAATCAATTTAAATTCCACATGCACTGTGTCATACATGAAATTATATTAATGTTGTGTTTCACCTTCTCTTGGTTATATGTTACCTTTTCTTTTTCTGCAATTCAAATAAATTACATCTCCCACTGATTTTTTCAAAACAGTAGAAGCTGAAGACTCCAGGCACATGGAGGCTGTGCTCCACCATGGCAGGAACATGTGCAGGAAGTGGCTTTTGTTCTCAGTATGGTGACATCAAGTTACTAGTCTGCAGGAAAAAGGGCTAGAATTTTTAGTGGAGATTATATTTCACTTTGTGGTATGCAACATTTTTCAAGGTGGTGTTTTTTTATTTCTTACCGAGCTCTCTGAAAATGGGTAGTGCAGATTGAATGTCAGCTGTTTTTTTTTTTCTAGGCTGTCAAAGTTAAGGTAAATCTGAATTATCATCTCCAAGAGTCTCACAAACACATGCAGGCTATATATCCTTCAAATTGGTAATATGTCTTCACAGATTCGTAGTAATGCCAAAGAACGAGGGGATAAATCATCTATTTATGCATACTATTGGTTAATAGTTATTAGTTATTACTCCCCATCACTCATACAGTTCAGTTACTCACATGTTTTCAATATCTACATGAAAGTGCATGAGCAAGTATGTGTGTGTTTGTGTGAGAGTGACTGCTTGTATGAGTTCATGTGAATTTTTCTTGTATATGTGTATGCGTAACTTTTATAGTTAAGGTCCTCATATACTTTTTCTACATTTTCTTGCAGCCTACATAGGTGTAGGTGTGTGAATGTGTGTGTATCCATATTCATACACACACACACACACACACACACACACACACACACACACACACACACACACACACACACACACACATACACACACACACACGTTTGTATTTTTACGTATCTATATATGTGTATATGTACATGCGTTTATATCACGTCATCGAAAGCCAAAAACACTGAACACCATTTAATCGAACCTAAATAATCTAAAGCACACAATATCGAACATTCAGAACAGCAATTTTTTTTCCCACTGAAAAAATTTGCTATTCTGAAACACATTCACACAACACAGGCACACCAAAAAAACAGCAATCCACACACTTACACTTAAAATAATACATCAAACCCTACACTAAACTATACCAACACTATTATTTATCCACTTACCTTAACCCAACCCTAACCCTAAGGTCCGTCACTATCGCACACTCACCTTAGCCGTGCCCTAACCCTAACTCACTTAACCCGCCCCTAACCCTAAACTCTGTCACTATCGCACACTCACCTCACCAGCACCCTAAACCTAACTCACGTAACCCGTGCCCTAAACCTAGCATCCACACAATCACACACTTAACCTGAATCCGCGTAACTTTCCACCACAGTGCTAAAAATAGTGAAGCCACAGAAATGGACAACCGAATTCTTTCCCTAGGAAAGAATTCGATGTTCTGCAGCTTCGCTATTTTTAGTGTTCGCTCAGTATGGTTCGACATTGTGGCATTCAACATTATCGGCTTTTGATAACGTGATATGAACCCATGTATATGTGCGTATCCGTATATGTGTATGTGTGTGCATATGTATATATGTATGTGTGAGTATATGTGGATGTGGATGCGTGCATATTCATATATGTGTACATGTTTGTTGTATGGTTCATTGAGGTGAGTCACCAATATTCAACTATTCAATCTTCTGAGCACACAACAGCAAATAGAAGTGTGCATGGAGGTTTCTAGCATTCATTTGCAACAGAAAAACCTAAATGATTTCTTCCACACGTCACAACATTTGCAATTCCATCACATTTTCATTTTGCATTCTAATTGATCTCTTTTCTAATGCTTCTGCATTTTATTGACTGGCTCCCTCTACTTATCTTTCTTTTCACTTGTATCAAATACTGTAATCACAGCTTCTCATTAAAATAATGCACTGTCATCCCATGCACTATAAAATAATCTCATATCTTTAAGATTAATTCACATCACTTATAAATTAAAATTTAAGGTATGTGTGATTCTGTGTATGCATTATATGTATGTCTGTATACATGCATTTATAAGTGTATGTGCATGTTTCTGTTTGTGAGTCCATAAATTTAAGGTATGTGTACATATGTGTATGTGTCTGTTTCTGCTCATCAGTGTATATATTTAAGGAATGTGTGAGCATGTGTGCATGTGCGCGTGTGTGTGTGTGTGTGTGTGTGTGTGTGTGTGTGTGTGTATATATATATATATATATATATATATATATATATATATATATATATATATATATATATATATATATATATATATATATATATGTGTGTTTCTCCTTGTCAGTGCATATGTCTGTGTGTATGTATGTGTGTGTGTGTGTTTGTCCATTTAATCGTATGCCTCATAACACTTAGACCTGCTATTAAGCTACTTCAGGAGAAGAGAGAAAATATTAGTTGAGATGGGGGTTTCTAGTATTTAATTGCTGCTAGATACAATGTATCATTTCTTCCATCTACCCTAACCTTATGCATATCTAGCAACATTTTATCTTTATTCATACCAAGTACTGTGATCACAGTTTCTCCATAAAAGTAACACACCAGTCAGCCCGGGCCATGCACTATTCATTTATAACGTTTCCGTTTTCTCTCTTACTTGTTCTTCTCTTAACAGATCCAGCTTCATTTTATGTTTTTTTTTTTCTTTTACACATGTAAGCCCTTATCTGTGACCCAGCTCTGCTTCTCAAATATATTATCAAAATGTGCCCTACAGCTGCATCTCTTTAACCTGCTATATAATTTCCAATCATATAAAGTTTTATATGTGCCACTAAACTTTTCTTTGAAAGTGCATATACTGATTATCCAACTGTTTGATTGATATATTTTTTTAAACAGAATGTTTTTCTTCATGCTGTCCAGTGATTGTTTTACCCAGCATTATCTGACACACATTCACTATGAATGCAATATCCTTCCTACACATACTATTTCCAAAAAAACAGAATGGAAACTAAAAAAGCTTTCATATGTTTTTCAAAAATTTCTGGCCACAGTATTTGCATAATGTTCTTTAGCCCAACGGTGCTCCTGCACCCAGTATATGTAGATTACAGCACCCAAAGGTGTTCCTGTACCCAGCATATGTAGAGTACAGCACCCAAAAGTGCTCCTGTACCCAGTATATGTAGATTACAGCACCCATAGGTGTTCCTGCACCCAGTTTATGTAGATTACAGAACCCAAAGGTGTTCCTGTACCCAGTATATGTAGATTACAGCACCCATATGTGCTCTTGCACCCAGTATATGTAGATTACAGAACCCAAAGGTGTTCCTGTACCCAGTATATGTAGATTACAGCACCCATAGGTGCTCCTGCACCCAGTATATGTAGATTACAGCACCCAAATGTGCTCCTGCATGTAGATTACAGCAGCCATAACATATTCATTTGATCAGTTCTAGCTCTATGCATAATGAAGAAGAACCTGGTCAAGGCATTATATCTAGCATTTTAGGTTGGTAAGATTGTTACTTTTGTGGCAAAAGTAGCAATGAAATAATTATTTGTATACGGCAGCTTTCCTTATTGTTTTATCGAATACTGCCTTATCGGATTAAGACTCAAACTGATGGCATTATCAAATAAAACTGTAGGATAAATTTAAGAGCAAATATGCAGTATTGTGTGTGTGTTGGGAGGGGTCGGTAAATGTGTGCTTCCTGTATACATATCCTAGATGTTTCTGTTTGTCTAGCTTTACAGAAGCTGGTAGCATAGCTCTGTGTGTGTGTTTGTGTGTGTGTGTGTGTGTGTGTGTGTGTGTGTGTGTGTGTGTGTGTGTGTGTGTGTGTGTTTGTCTATATATCAGTCTGCAGACCCACTGAATTTTCTTATGATGCTTGTAAATTAGATTTTTCTTATGACTTAGCCTACCTATATTATAAGTTAATTTGTTCCCCTCTATGGTGTCATTTGCATGGGTGTGACTGCATAAATATGTGTATTAATGTGTTTCTTGTATGTGTCTCTTGTAGGTGGCACAGTATATAAATGCATGCATATGGATATATAATTGTACAGTGTGTGTGTGTGTGTGTGTGTGTGTGTGTGTGTGTGTGTGTGTGTGTGTGTGTGTGTGTGTGTGTCTGTCTGTTAATATGAGATGTTATGCTTCCATTATTATGTACCTTTCTCATCCAGTTTTTTTTTCTTTCTTTTTTTCATGTAACATAATTTCACTGTGTTTGAGAATATGAACATTTTATATCCATGTAGTTTAAATTGATCATACTAGCTTTTGCTAGTCCACCACTTGTCCTGGCTTTTCCTAAAGACCTGTCTGGTATTATAGTTCTACATCCCTTCAAACACTGTGTGTGTGTGTGTGTGTGTGTGTGTGTGTGTGTGTGTGTGTGTGTGTGTGTGTGTGTGTAGGGGGGTGGAGCTTAGGATGCATGTGAATTCATGTATGCAGTGTGTCTTTTAGTGCACGTGTATGTGTGTGTGTTCGGTGGGGGGGGGGGGGCAAGCAGTAGTTGACCACTGAATAAATGAATCACAGAAAATACGGAGATGGATGACCAAAGGAATCATACATGAAATGATTAACTTGTATATGACAGCGATTGATTTCTGAGGACCAATATCATCACAGGCATTTTACCACAATATAATAAGAAAGACAAGACTTTTATTTTGTGTGATAACCTTGTTGTTAGGCATTCTACAGTTAGGCCGGGATGTGTTAATTCAATTGCACAATAATTAATTGCTTAAAAAGCAAAGGAGGGCTGCTAGAGCGCTAATTATATGTTTCACTTATTACATGTCTTTATTTGGGAAACAGCAAGTATGTCTATTATTGTTTGCAATCACAATGCGCATTAGTAACTATTAATAGCTCCTTTATATATCCCAGCTGATGCCATGGTGTACTGTAGGCTGAATCCATTCATAACTCATGAGAATATCTTTAATTCTGAATTAAATGCTATTATTACTTAACTTCAATTTACACTGTTTGCTATACATGTATGTATCTGTATCTATACATATCATATATATATGTTATTTACATACATAAGGTTGCAGAATATAATGCTAAATGTGCATTTTATTGACATAATTATTTCAGGCTACTTTGTTTTGAAATTCCAGTTTGTGGATTGCACTGCAGGAGATTTGCAATATGCGAACAACGTATGTTCATTTGTTTTTTTTTTTTTGTTTGTTTTTTTTTTAATTTCTCCAGCTCTTCTGGTTTTCTAATACCATGACTGTAATGGACCCCATTCCTAAAGTCAAAGTACAATTAACGTTCATGAAGTTAGTATTGTTTCAGTCCTTGAGGTCAGCTAAAAGAGCTCTTCACAGCACCTGCAATTTGTCCAGTAATGACTCCTTCTGCAATTTGTATGGAGTTACATGCATTGGTAACATATCTAAGTACAAATTTAGATTCTTTTTATATAAGACCCATTGCTCCTACTACTATTGGAATGGTCTGGGTATCTTTCTTCCACATTGCCCTCATTTCTGCCTGCAGATCCTGATATTTTATGACTTTGTGTCTCTCTGTACACAATAAACTGTAGTCACTGGGTGCGGCAATTTCAATGATCAATGCTACTCTTGTCTTGTTTTCTTGCATCATTATAGTCGGTTTTCTAGGATCTATCTTTTGAACTTTTGGTAATGGATGATCCCATGTAATGTGGACTTCTTCATTTTCTGTGATGCTTTGTGGCTCATGTTTCCAATGTTTTTCAGCCGCTTCAGTACCATAATGTTTCCACTATCCCCAGTGCAACAGTCTCACCACATTACTATGCCTTTCAGTATACAGTCCTTCTGCCATTAGTATGTCACAACCAGCAATGAGGTGTGTCACTGTTTCCAATTTGGTTTTACAAAACCTACATTTGTCTGTTTCTCCCACGTTTAATGGACTTTATAAACCTATGTGTACGCAGCATGCTATCTTGGGCTGCCAATATTAACCTTTCAACTCTTGGTTTGAATTCTCCTCTCCTTAACCATTCCTGTGTTCATTCCTGATCAACATGAGGTTCTTCCAGACGTTTTCTATACTTGCAACTATATTTATGCTTTTTCCACATTTCTTGCCTTCTCATCTGATCCTTCACCTTATATTCTTTCTTTTGTTTTTTTGGCACATTCAGTTGCTGCCTGATTTTTATATCCTTCTCGTTTGATTTCCATTCCTACTTGATGCCGATAAGCTTCTGCTAGATTAAGCAGAGAAGTCATTTTAGAATTATTCTCCTCATGTTTCAAAACTTTCACTATGTTTGGGTCTTGTGAGGTCAGCAAATATGTGTGGAGTTTCATGATTGCAGATCTATACATATAATCAATTTCAAGGAGGCCCATCCCTCCTTTGGAACAGGGACTATAGAATTTTGATATGCACTGATTATTATAAATCATTTGGTGAGCATGAAGTATCCTTCTTGTTTTCCTGTCTAATCTATCCAATACGTTTTTGGGCCAGTCAATCACTCCAAAACTGTAAGTTAGGAGAGGAAGAGCAAATTGATTTATAGCTTGGATTCTTTTCCTAGATGTCAGTGCTGTTTTCAGGATTAATTGAAGTCTTCTGAGGTATTCCTTACTAAGTTTTATTCGCATTTGTTCATGTTTATTGTTGATCCTTCATCAATTCCCAAATATTTATATACGCCTCCTTGCTCTAGTTCTTTTATATCACATTCCTGTCCCAAACTGATGTTTCCTGATGTTGCAGTTTTCCTGCTTTAAAGGTTGCTTTTTCGTTTGTGAGATGTGCTTGCTGCTACAGTAAAAGGGTTTTGAAATGCAAAAGCTTCTGTGTTTAACCAGAGATTCTGCATGGGTTCAGAAATGTGTGTGTGTGTGTGTGTGTGTGTGTGTGTGTGTGTATGCTAGAGGAGGGGTTGAGTGTTTTTGCAGTGTGCTGCTAGGGAAAGTGTTTTTGCAATAAGAAGTGTAGGGGTTAGGGTAGCAGCAGGGTTAGGGTTATGGTGAGGAATTGCATACATGATTAAGGGGTAAGAAGTGCATGTCTCAGATACATAGTGCTTGATTTTTGGTATTTATATACATTCTGGATTTTTTTTAGTTTAGCCACTTTTCCCTTATAAAATATCAAATTAGCTTTATTAGAAGTAAGAGGGGATAGTTTTTGGGGATATTTATTTTAACTGGGTCTCAACTGCATTAAATGTTCTTTCTGTCATTTTAAAATTAAGTTAATTTTAATTAATATCGTTCTCACTATATGGCTTATGTTTTGCTTTCATGACACTGAATATGTGTCTGATAGTGGGGTGGAAAGTGAGTGATAATCCACAAATTACTTATGTGTTCTGTTCTGAGATACTCTACACAGACAGCAAATAGGAAAACATGTTTTCTTTACAAATTACTGGTCAATACAAACTTTGTCACAACTTTTCTCATCCTACACCAAACCCTAGACCTATGGCCCTGGTCCTACATAACTAACATTGTCCTCATGTTTCCTTAGGATTTTGTCATGTCAATCACTAGGTGAGCTATGGCACTAGGGTCCAGTGTCACTCTGTGTCCTATTCTGGTTCAGGATCAGTAACATCTCAAACTGTGAAATGGGGCACTTTTTAAAGGCTAAACTAGAGGAAGAGTCTAGTGCCTGTGGGGTGTGGTGTCCTATAGTTTAACTATTTCTCAAAAAGTTTTCATGTCATGGTATCATTTTATTTGATCTGGAGCTCCTACTGACATCTCCAGTTTCTCCTGGAAGTCTGTAAAAAGAGTAACTGCAATCTTGGCATTCCTCACTTGAAGAATATCCACTATGCCACACCAAAGTGCAGTATAGTATAGTATAGTATAGTATAGTGTAGTATAGTATAGAATGGTATACTATGCTATACTATACTATACTCTGCCATCCTATGCTATAGTATACCACACTATACAACACCATCTTTTACTATGCTATACCATTCCATCCTACACTATACTATACTATAATAATAATTCACAATTGGATGTAAGTAATGCAGGATTTACCCATGGTTGGCATGGATTGATCATGAGAGTGAAGGCTGAATGATTAAACAAAGGCAACTGGGGGTAAATCCTGCATAACTCATGTACAGGAGTGGATTATTAAGCAACAATGCATGATTGTGCATAGGTATATCAGGAATTACCCACTTTTTATGTGGTTTGGTCATTAGGGCAAAGCCTGAGTCATTAAACAAAGCCAACTATGGGTAAATCCTGATACATTCACAAACAGAAGTAGATTATTGCTACCATATAAATAATGTATTTGCATCGGGATTTCAGTCTTTTTCCGCATTGTCTTCCCTATATTGACTTATATTTCTGAACTTGCACAATACATCATGGCAAGAGAAGTGGTGAAGAAAACAGAATACTATTAAAAATATAGAGATTTATGAGAGACAGTACAAACATATAAGGAATATCAGATATGTTTCTGTTTATTTAGCTATGAAGAATGCACTTGAATTTTCTTATATTTTTTTCTCTTGCTCAACATATGTCAATAGAAAGGCTGGCCGATCAATGGTACTTCAGTGCCCAGACTTTTTTCTGTTGGTGTATGCTTGATTTATAACAAGCATGTTGGTTGGACTGTCCAATTAGTGTGCTCATTTTTGAATAGTAATGAGGTTTTACTGGGTAATTACTATTATACAATGACATTATTCAGGGGGAAAAGTTATTTTATAAATAATGTCATTGTGTAATAGGACTTCAGTGGTTTTCAGCTGGTCTGTGGGGCATCATAACTATACATTGCTCATCCTAGATATGTTGTTGAATCTTTCAGCTTTTCCCAGTTAGGGGTCGCCACAGCAGAACTCCAGTCCGCTAATGATTGGCAGTGGATTTTTTACGTGCCGAGTTGCCAGCCCTGACGCACAACCTTCAACAAAGGTACACCCATTCACGCATGCTTCCATCCAGAAGATGCTCTAGCTGAGAATCGAACAGGACAACATCTTACTGTGAGGCGACAATGCTACTGCAGCACCACCATGCATTTGCAGGTTTTTTTTTTGTTTTTTGTTTTTTTTTTAGCCTGAAATAGAATGTTTTGTTTGGAGTTCTGTTCAAATCTTGCTTGCTGTGATTTTCATAAAATGCAGAGAAGTTTGTCTCATGTTGTGGTGTGTTAAACACTGCATTTTTGGCAAGTCATTGAAGAAAAACATAAGTAATGAAAGATGTGTATTTGAAAAGGCAAGAGGTAGACAGTGGGGCTTTTTTTTATGTGTCTTGTACTATTTATCTCCAAGGGGGAGAGGGAAATGTTTTTCTTTTTTCTTTTTTACTGTATGCAGTGAAGCTTCCTGTAGAAATGCTGCCTGCAAAGAAATCATGATTTTTTTTTCATACCTTTTACTGTTCTTCTCCATGGAGTAGTTTACTAGTGAAGGGAAGAGCTTTTTTGTAAACATTTTGAATTCTCCACTACTAATGCCGAGAAAGTTGGCTTAACAGAACTTCTTCCTGTGTGGAATGGTGGACTTAGAATGAGCATGATGACTGGTTTGTCCAATCAGCGTGCATATTTTTGAATGTACTGAATAATATACCATATTATTATGATATAGTATACTAGAACAATGCAATATTGCTATACAGACTGTTACTGTTTTGTTTTACTTTTTTCTTTTCTATTGTATGAGTTAACTCCTTAATCTGTGGTCATGGTTGAAAATGTTTTTTAGACAAGTCCACCCACCTGTTGGCAAATACTGATAGACAGATAGATAAATAGATGGTCAAACCTTCTCCACCATCCCCACATCAGCACTCTTCCAGTTTGCAGTGTTCATAACTAAACCCCAAGCACTATTACCACAGTCGGGGTTAGAACCACTGCATCAATGTGCCCACCTTGGTCAGCAATTTATATGAAGTCAAAACAATTTGATGTTATAGGCCATCTGAAAATTGGAAGGATATCAACTGAGAATTATTCCATAAATCTAAATATTTTATTGATAAAGTAGAAATGTTCACTTTACAACCTGCAAGAGATGCACTTACATAGCCAAACTGGAAGCAAAGCTCTCCACCCAAGATTGTGCTAGACAGTCAAGAGGAGAAGGTTAACACCCACACTACACCTCAAGAAATACATAGCTCTTCTAAACCCACACCACCAACACCCACACATAGCAACACTAAACTCACATATGTGGAGGCCCTTAACAGTAATCTGCCCAGGCAACAAGGACCTTGAAGCTTAAATGCAAACAAACACCAATCACAACCAAAGTATCACATAGCTCACAACACCAGTGTGCCACCCAACAACAGCCCCTAAGGCAAGACAACATACCCAACACTTTAGTCATAGGTGACTCTATAGTCAGGCACATTGATGTCCCACTCACCAGGCTGAACAACGAGAAAATTACAGTCAGCTGCCTGTCGGGTGCCAGGATCTGCCACATAATGCATGCACTCAAGTCACTTCACAACAAGTACAAATATGACTCTGTCATTGTCCATGTTGGAGTGAATGACTTGAGACTTACTTCCCTGGACTACATGAAAAGAGACATGGAAGAGCTCTCATATCATGTGGCCCAGGCAGGTATGACCCTAGTCCTGAGTAGCATCCTGCCTTTTCACAGAATGATACTACAGTAGAAGGACAAAATGATTGACTTCAACAATTGGCTAAGCTTCTGGTGTCATTCAAAGGGGATCCAGTATCTGTCTTCCTGGGATGACATGATCGATAGACCACGATGCTTTGCCAGAGATGGTCTGCACCTGTCACCTCTGGGATTCAGGTTACTGGCTAAGGCTCTTGCCAAATGCCTTTTTTAGGCAAAGTTAAAGGACAAAACCACCACCATAACAGGTACAAGCATGCAAAATCTGAAGGTAATGCTACTCAATGCTAGAAGTCTAAACCTCAACATGCACTCTCTCTCGAGGCACTCCTAAATATGGAGAACATTGATATCTGTGCAGTAACTGAAACCTGGTTCAAGGCTCCAGAGAGCACCCCTGCAATACCAGGCTACAACTCTTACCACATTTTTTGGTCACCAAACCAGGACCAAAACACTAAAGGTGGAGGAGTGTCCATATTCACCAAGGATATTAACAACACCAGGTTAGTTGCCCAACACAATGCGTCTGAAATTCTCCAGGTGCAACTAACACTAGGTAAGACTGCAATCCAAATTGTAGCTTGCTACAGATCTCACACCATGCCCCAAGATTCTCACTACACCTTTCTAAAGATACTGGAAAATATTTAGATACAACCAAACACCCTAATATTTGGTAATTTCAACTACCCTGCTATAAACTGGGAAAACTACTCGTGTACCAACACCTTTGCCCAACGGTTCTTGGAATTCATAAATTCCAATGCCCTGGATCAACTAATCCTTAATCCCACCAGGGGCTCCAATATCCTAGACCTGGTCATTTACCAAGGTCATTACCAACATGTGAAATCGATGGTCCACACCTATGGTCACCCCCTTGTTGGTCAAGACTGACAATAAGCTAATCACCCTTGACATCCACATCCCACCCCCCAAGTAAGGAAATCTACATAAAAAACTTCTCCAAAGCCAAGTTCATGCTACTGAAGTCAGAAGTGACATACTTCATGACACCCATGCAGACGAGAACTGAAAGTTCGACTGCTGAATCCTACACTAAGACACTGTATGAGCACATCCAATCATGCATGAATCATGCCATCCCCAATAGAACCAAGACGCTCTCCTCCAAAAAAAGGAAGCCAGTCTGGTGGTCCCTTGCTATAAACAAACCTTACAACAAAAGGAAGAAACTGTTGCCAAAAAGAGGAAAACACCAGGATGCAAAAAACTCCCTTACCAGCCTCAGTAAGAAGCTGAGATCCCTCATAAAATCCTCCAAAGCTAGTTACAAAAATAAAATTGCCAAAGATTCCAAAGACAAGCACAAGGCATTCTATAGCTATGTCAATAATCTAAATGGCAATGCTCAGATCTGCTCTGAGCTACAACAGAATAGCATTAAATATACTGATCCCAAGGATATTGCCAATATCCTGTCAGATCAATTCAGTGCAAACTTCATACTCCTCTCACCCTCTAAAGGGCCCATCTCAATACAGAAAGATTGCCAAATGCTGGTAATAATGGCCACACAGGTAAAAATCACTCTCCAAAGCTAGGAATACAGCATTCATGGGACCAGATGACATCCCAGGCTGTGTACTACATGAACTATAAAATGAACTGGCACCTCACCTAAGTGTCATGTTTAATCATAGCTTCACCTCAGGCTTCGTGCCCACTGAGTGGCACACAGCTACAATTATCCCATTCCACAAGGGGGGATCCACCTTGGATCCCAGGAACTATCGTCCCTTCAGTCTGATGCACCTGATCTGCAAGGCCATGGAATGTATTATCATGGAACTTATAAACAAAGACATTGGCAACCTTCAAACACTGGACCCCACGCAGATTGGGTTCACAAAGGGCTGATCTTGTCTCCTGAACCTGATTGACTTCTTTGAATCAGTCTCCAGAGCCATGGACAAGGGTAAGGTGGTCCACACAGCCTATCTGGACCTCGCCAAGGCCTTCGACGCCATCCCCCACTCTGGAATCATAGCTAAACTTACTAAGCTGTGCATTAATCCCTACATCACTCAATGGGTTGCTAACTGGCTTACTGACAGAATCAGGGGTGGCTCACACTATTGGACTGCAGGACTGCAGCCCCCCCCCCCGATGTAAAAATTAAAAATAAAACAAAAACAAACAAAAACAAAAATAAAATAACAAAAATAAAAATTAAACAAGTCCCGAACCATCACACATGCACACTCATGGGATTTCCCACTCTCCAGACTGCTGGTAAACCAGTTTGGAGCATGCTCACAGCATCCAGATTGTCTCACCAGCAGTCTGGATTAGGAAGACAACATTGGATTTGTAAATTTCCCAGATGTCTATGCAGTTATAACTGCATACACAGGAAGGGGATCTGACTGCAACATCCGCAGGCTGGAGCATCACAGCACAGAAGGGGAAGGACCTGCTTGCTGGATTGTACAGCTCATTGAAGGAGCATCACATCACAGAAGGACTTGCTCATTGTCGTGGGCTTTTAGCTGCTGCCAGGGACTTTCTATATGGAGGATCAACAGCAATGCTGCTGCATTAACTGTGTGTGTGTGTGTGTGTGTGTGTGTGTGTGTGTGTGTGTGTGTGTGTGTGTGTGTGTGTGTGTGAAATGCCCGAGTTGCTACATGGTGGTGGGTAGAAAATAAGGCTTGAACCCTGTACCTTGGGCACAAGTGACAAGAGCCTGAATTCTCTACCCATCACTACTTGTAAAGAAGTATGCAGTGTTTTCCTCATATTTGTTCTGTTCCTCATAAAATCTATGGTTTCTGTATTTTTGTTTCTTGATACATTCACTGGTGCAGTGGTGCACTGGTGCACTCTTAGCATTGTTGCCTAACAACTACAAGTTTTCTGGTTTGATTCTTGGCTAGGGTGCCTTCTGTATGTCCTCCCTGTGTTTGTGTGGGTTTGGGCTGATTTCCCCCCATCTTACAAAGGCATGTGTCCGGAGTGTTTCTACCTGGGCTTCTGCTGAAAATTAGCTTTTGTTCCAAGTCAGACTTTCCTGGTTAACAAATGTTAAATAAAAATGACAAGCATTTGAATTTCAGACTTCATATTCTTCAGAAAGTACATGGTAACACGAAACCTTTAATTCTAGCAATTTTCGAAGTTTCTAAGATGGATATTGAAAGTTGTCCCTATTTTTGGGACTGTATTCCCCCATTATTGGCTTCATCCAGGTTTGTTGTGCTATGGTTGAGAGCTATGGTGAGCACTGAATTCACTGAATATGTTTGAGGGCTGTATTCCCCCATTATTGGCTTCATCCAGGTTTTTTGTGCTAAGGTTGAGAACTATGGTGAGAACTGAATTCACTGAATATGTTTGGGGTCTGTATTCCCCCATTACTGGCTTTGTCTTGTCTATGTGTTTTTTGCTAACAGGTTGAGAGCTATGGTGAGAACTGAATTCACTGAATATGTTTGGGGGCTATATTCCCCCATTATTGGCTTTGTTCAGGTGTTTTGTGCTAAGAGGTTGACAGCTATGGTGAGAACTGAATTCACTAAATGGTAACCATTTAAGTTTCAGTCTTCCTCTTTTTTTCATAAAACAGATGATTTGGTGTAGTGGTATGTGCCTCTGAATGTTTTGCACAGGGTCCTGGGTTCAATACTTGGCAATAAAATGTATGGTGGTAGCACAGCATTTTATTCTAGCAACTTTTCAACATTATACAAGCAATGTTTAAAATGTGTCCCTGGTTTTTGGGCTTTTGCCCCCCCCCCAAATAAATGTTGGCTTTTTCCAGATTTCTTGTGCTGCAAAGTTCAGAGATACAGCTGAGTGTCAAGTAGATTTTACAAGAAGCTGAGAGTTGCAGGGGGACAAAAGTTTAATGTTGCTTATGCTGAGTCAGCTTGCATTGTTAATAGCACAGCAGGTAGTGTACTTGGCTTTGATGCAAAAGGCTGTGGGTTCTACTCCTACAGTAGGTAAATTTATTGCTGGTACTGTCTTGTAAAGGGGGTGGATACTGCAGACCTTTTTGAAGAAGATACCTAGTAACTATGAACCTGTTATCAGTTTGCCATCCATTCCCTAATATTACTAGCATATCATTTTTTTAATGCAACATAGGCAATTTATCCCTCAAAGGCAACAGGCACTATTTTTGTAGATGAAACAATGAAATATAAAGTCATTTGTTAGCAGCAACCTCTTCATTAGTTATAGATTTCTTTAATGTGGAATTATTTAGTTGACTTTTACTTCTTCAGAGATTGTGCATATTTACTGATAATGGTGGACTGTAGAAGTTTGAGTAGACTTTTATGATGGAAATGTTCTGAACTGGGCAGTTTTGTCATTATTGGTGCATGCAATTTGTTTCATTGTTTACTGGAAAAATGTTCTGAACTGGGCAGTTTTGCATTATTGGTGCATGCATTTTGTTTCATTGTTTACTGGAAAAATGTTCAAAACAATAAATTCAAAGCGCCCTCTAACAACTGTACTGTATTGTACAAGGAATATAATTTAGTACAATCAGGAAGGTATATCAAAGAGCGCATGTATATTTCATGTGCAAGGGGGATATGATTTGAAAACAGCCCAAAGCTAATCTTTATCTGCCACTGGCAAAATGTATTTTCTTTGAATATGGGTTTCAAAGCTGTTGCAATGAATGTGAGTTTCAAGGGCAGAGAACTTTTAATGCTAAGTCTGTTTTCATTGTGAGACTGCATTGTTTTGTTTAGCAGATGTCTTAGTGTTTGTGCTGTAAAATGCAAAATAAAACTTTCAAATGAAGTCCAAATCATCATAGAAGTAAAGCAGTATGCACATTAGTGTTTATGGTAAATGGGGTGAAATAGCCAAGTAATGGTTCATTGGAATGGCTGCAGGGGGGAGGTTCCCTTCGACCATGATTTTGTGAGGTGGAAGGGCAGCAAACTCAAAGACAGCCCCAGCTGAATTGAAAACTGTCCAGATTTTCACAGAATGAACAGATTTTTGCTTATTATTTTTGGTTTGTTCTTCATACAATTTGTGGTTTTCTGTCAAATCATTTAGGAATTAAGTCACTAAATAATGACAGACACTGAGTTTCAGACTTCATAACCTTCAGAAAAATGCATGCTAAAGTAAGACCTGTTATTCTATCAACTGTCTCAGTTTATACAAGAGCAATTTCTAGTACTGTTTATATGTTCCCCCAATATATTTGTCCTTGTCCAGATTAATTGCATTCACAGGTTGAGAGGTACATGCAAATAAATTGCTTTATAGAATTAGGCATAGCCAAACCTCTCAACTGACCCCGATTTTGGCTCAAAATGTTGCTGTTCCCCTAATAATCCCTCCGCAAAATAGCAATTTTGGAAGAAAACGTGGAGGGTTTACAATTAAGAAATAACTGTAATAATCAGAGTTATAGATTACTTTTATTTCAGGAATGCATGTAGATTCTTTTATTTTGTCAGCTGCTCAAGTTAGCAGTACTAATATTAAAAAAAGTGTCCCTTCTTTGACAGGTTCCCAGCTGTATTGTGTGGCTATTTTATATTTTTGCATCACATTATTGGTCCATTTTTCATAAATTTGTGTTTATTTGGCAAATTAGTGGCAAATAATTAAAGACTGAAGTTAGAAAATAATGACAGACATTTGAGTTTCAGATTTCATACCCTTCAGAAAATTCATACTAATGCAAGACCTACTATTCTATTATCTTTCTAAGTTTATAAGAGCAATATTTAAAAATTGTTACGACCAAAAACAAAAATATACCAGTGAATAACAGCTCTACTTTCCACCATACACTCTTTAATGTTTGAACAAAATTCTCTTAGCGCCTCGGCCACAGCTTTTACAGAGTAAAAAACTTTTCATACTAAAAATCACTCATTTTATACCTCATCTTAACATAACCAATTTCAATTAACCAATTAAATACAAATTGATAAAATACTATCCAATCTATTCTTAAAATTAAAACATCTTTACATAAAACTTTGCCAGTTACATTCCTTGTTCAACCCATTCGGTTGCAGAGTGTTATATTTTATTATGAGAATGGATTCCTTTCTCCTCAGTGCATATTTCAACAACTCTACATTCCCATACTGATATAATATTTGTTCCAAAACAGTTACTTTCATACTATTAATTTCCCCTTCATGTACTTTATTAAAATGTTCCGCTACAGGACTTATAACCTTATTATTTCTCACATCCCTTACATGTTCCTTTATTCTTTCTGCTAGACTCCTCTTAGTTTCCCCTATATAATATTTATTAGATGAGCAGCTTATAGCATAACTTACTCCCTTACTTAAACATGAATATGTTCCCAACGTGTCAAATCTTTTCCTTCCTATTTTTCCACTTTGGTTGTAATATACTGACAAATAGAACATTTTCCACATGGAACAAATATATCAGTATGAGAATGTAGAGTTGTTGAAATGAGTGATTTTTAGTATGAAAAGTTTTTTACTCTGTAAAGGCTGTGGCCGAGGCGCAAAGAGAATTTTGTTCAAACATTAAAGAGTGTATGGTGGAAAGTAGAGCTGTTATTCACTGGTATATTTTTGTTTTTGGTCGTAACAAATTAAAAAATTGTCCTTATTTTTGGGCCTCTGTCCCACTTCTATGTATGGCTTTGTCCAGATTTCTTGCTCTGATGTTGAGAGGTATGACAAATGTGTCTGGGCCATCACAGTAAGCCAGAGACATTTCAAATTGTGACATACTTGTTGCACCCCACTCCCCCATGTAGTGACTGGATGTGTCCAAGCAAGGCAAGGAGCAGTTATGCAGTGTAAATGTGCAGAGTATCCCCCCATCCAAGGTAGACACAAGTACTACAGTGGCTTTTCATCTGTCCTTGATTTTGTACAATGGTCTGGGTTCTGTCATATTTTTGTACTCTTGATTTACGCTTGTTATTACTCAGAAAGTGCCTGTTGCTCTGTAAGTAGCAATGCTTTAATGACCATCAGGTAAGCTTGTCTGAGATCGTAAGATGCAAGTAAGCTTTAATAAGCATACTGTTAAAGAATTGCCAACACTGAAAGCCTTTTTGTTGTTGCCATGCAGAGAATACTTATATAACTAGATAATGTATAAGCGTTGGGTATTGAAATGCATATGACAGTATTTGTAATAAAGGACAGGATTACATTATTTTAAGAAGCTCATTACACTTGTTGGAGACTTCCAGTCATCTCTGCAGGCTTTACATGTAAACTAAACAGAATGCCATCTATCATGTGTGTTCCATGACCTATACATTAATCCTTTAAGCAATGTATCTTGAGCTTGTTTCTTGTTTACTTTTCATTTTTTACTTTGATCATGTGTTCCCCATGAAACAAATAGATAGTTGTCAGGCAGCAGGTTTGTTTTTGGGTAAGAAACATTTTTACAAGTGGGGGTATCACAGAGATTGCTACTTTCAGCATGTTACTTGGTAATTTTATAAAGCTGAATATAAATTATAATTAGAACTGCAGTGCAAGGAGAAGTGGTTTGAGTTGAGTGCTGCTTGGTTTTCTTATACTTGATTTTGACTGGCATTCCAGTAATGTATTTAAAAAGTAATGTATTTTTTCATGCCTCACAACCTTTTTGTTTCCATCTAGATATTAAGTAAGCTGTCATACAGCCAATGCATTGAAATATTTTTTTCTTCTACACTTCATTTTTGTCTTGATTGGACTCTCATAATGATGGTTTGGCACCCAGGGCAGCGTATTTAATTAAAGTTTGTTTTTAGGGTTTTGAGCATAGCTCCTCCCCTTTCTAGTTGGCCGCACCCCTGCCCATTGACCCCATCCATTCATCTGTCTCCTGCAGCCCCTCTTTGATTTGAAGTCACCAGGTGCCACTGGACAGAACACATACTGTAAAAGTAGTCAACTCCAAATCCAGCTCCAGACAAGTGACAAGTGGAGTACCTCAGGGTTCAGTCCTGGGACTGCTCTTGTTTGACATCTACTTCTTTGAAGTACAGGCCTTGGATACTGGGAACTACCATCCCATCAGTCTGATAAGCCTGATCTGCAAGGTCATGGAACGTATAATCATGGAACTTATAAACAAAGACATTGGCAACCTTCAAACACTGGACCCCACCCAGTCTGGGTTCATGAAGGGCCAATTGTGTCTCCTGAACCTGATTGACTTCTTTGAATCAGTCTCCAGAGCCTTGTTACAGGGTAATGAAGTCCACACAGCCTATCTGGACCTCGCCAAGGCCTTCAACACCATCCCCCACTCTGGAATCATATATAAACTTACTAAGCTGGGCATAAATCCCTGCTTCACTCGATGGGTTGCAAACTGACTTACTGACAGAAACCACACTGTAAAAGTAGCCAACTCCAAATCCAGCTCCATTCAAGTGACAGGTGAAGTACCTCAGGGTTCAGTCCTGGGACCACTCTTGTTTGGCACCTACTCTGAAGTACAGGCCAACACTGAGGGACTCTGGCTAACAAAGTTCGCAGATGACTGTAAACTGGGAGCCATTATTGAATCCCCAAATGATGTGGATATTCAACAAAAGGGCCTTACAGAAACAGATGCTTGGTGCGAGAGCCATGGGCTCAAACTCAATGCCAAGAAATGTATAGTTATCCCCTTTGGGAAAAAACATGTACCCGTGAATTACCACATAGGTGGCAGTACACTAAACACCGAAAGTGTGATAAGAGACTTAGGGACACAGGTGGACAGTGGTCTCACCATCGATAACCACATCACCACAACAGTCAGGAAATCCTTCCATGTGGCAAACTTCATCACTAAGGGCTTTTTATCCAGAAAAAAGGAGGTCATTGTCCCACGGTACTCATCCCTCATTAGACCCATTACAGAATACAACTCCCAGTTTGGTATGTACCTCTCAAGGCATCTGCAACAACTGGAAAGGCTGCAGAAATACCTCACTAAAAGAATCACAGGTCTAAAGCAGATGCCCTATGCTGCCCATCTAAAAAAACTCCACCTATACTCTGCCGCATATCGTCTACTCAGAGGCGATCTCTGCTTAACATACAAGGCCATGTCAAACCCAGAGCTGTTGGACATGCTACACTTAAAGAAATCCCCATCCCTCAGAAACACACGCTCCAGGGATCTAAACCTTGTCATCACAATGAACAAAATATGCTGGAGGGATAGGTTCCTGACCCAGAGACTCCCCAGACTCTGGAATAGACTGCCCATACATGTCAAGCAGAGCACCTATTTGGCCCTCTTCAAAAGGAACCTTGATGATTAGATGGGAGATAGGAAATTCACCCTGGGGATCACGTCAGTCACCGTACTAGACAGGAGTCCAGGGAAGTAAATACTGTGGGAAGAAATAGCCAGGGAATTGTTATGGCTAGGCTTGTATAGGCACTAGGGCCAATAGCCTAGTACCAACCTATGAACCTATGAACCTATAAGGCACAGAAAACAAAGTGTTATTCTCCTTCTTAAGTTAGGTTCTATTAAGAGGCTATATTTTTGCCTTTTAATCCAATGGGACTTAATCTAAGGGAACACACTTGATTTACATCAGATATTGCTCTTTTTGCAGTACCTACAGTTTTCCCAGTGTCTGTCTCTCTCAGTAGAGTGGTGATATCCCAAAATGTCCTAATGAAGGTTGCAACTTCATTTTGCACTCAGTGTATGTTTGTATCCCTGATGAAATTTTACAAGGACCCAGAGTTTATATGGTGAGAAACAACAGTTATGTTTGTAACATCTCCCCAATAAGTTACAATGAAAAAAAAATCTTACTTTTTCACTGTTTCTGGCATGATGTCTTTTGATTTGTATTGGTGGCCTAATTACCTTTTTTATGTTGTAAAATTCTAAAATATAATTACCTCTCTAGGCCTACATGTTGTCACTAAATTTAAGACAAATACAGAAAAAAAATAATGGAAGAATACACATCAAGTCTGAATAGTATGCAGTGAAACAACTTAATGCAGAAATCAGTGGGACCATAACTTGAATTATGCTTTCTTTAAATTCAGGGCTGCTGAATGATGGGTAACATATCAGTTACAAAGTTCTCGCAATGGAAGCCATCAACAAGTAAACTTATTATAGAAAGCTTCTGATGCATGCAGACTGTTGTACCATGTATATAAGATAACTCAGGTGTGAAAACTCACTCAGAATGGAATGGACCATGAGGTACCAGAATGATGCACCCAGTTGGATCAAACAACATAAAGACTTCTATAAGCAAGTGCTTTGGGAAAATCCTTTATGGTCCTGTAGTCTGTAGGACCCCCTGCTTACAGGCTAACACTTTATGGTCCATTCCACAGTGTGCAGGTTTCTAAATTTAGTTCATATAAGTTCAATGGATACCTGCTTATAGCATGCATCACAATGAATGAATCACCTTGATAATTGCTTGTTTTTCAAGAGCTAGGAAGTCAATAAATTGTCCACTGATTGGTCGCTCTTGATCTATTTTCTTTGCGAGTGAAGCATATGTACTGGTGGATTTTACAAAAGGAAAATCACTTTCGAAAGAAAGAAAAAAAAAACTGGGCCGGGAAGGTGAAGTTTTAATTGAAAACACAAAATAAAATTAAGAAAAAGAATTTAAAAAAAGTAAGAAGTGAGTATTTTAAGTTAAACAGATAGATTATTGGTGTAGGAATATGAACAAAAGTGTTTTTAAACTAGGTGAAATGGTATGAGGCTAATCAGCTTAATATCATAGTTTTTGATAATATTCACTTTGATTTTATTGAAATGGCTAATTAATTCAGGATGGCATTTTTCAAACACACACACACACACACACACACACACACACACACACACACACACACACACACACACACACACACTGATCATACTATTGATTTATTTGAATATATATTTTATAAACATATAATGGATTTAATGCAATTGCTAAATTATTTAAAGATTTTCATACCTTATTAATTCAGTACATATTAACTTTCAGATCCCTGTCACAATCTACTTTAACTATATTAATATTTGAAATTTTATTTATCATGTCCTTACTTCCATATATCCAAGCAACTTTTGATTTTACAGTCCACCTTTAGAGACATAATCTTTTGCCTAAAAATCCTATAGCCATGTTTTACTTTTCCAGAAAAATCCCATCCCCTAGTGGGTTGCTATAATTTGCCACCCACTAGGCTTCACTGACCACTCTCTCCTATACCCAAAGCACATACCAGCAGGTCATATACTCTGTCAAACAGCTGATTCCATGTTGAGCTACATTTCAGTTCTTACATATTAATTTCATTTCCATTTTCAAACTCTCAATGCATGCTTCGAAATCTGCTAACATATTATATAGTATCATAGTAAAATAAAATATTAGGCTATCGACCCAAGGGGTCCTTTTAAGCTTAGGCATGCTTCCATTAAAATTTGTTCGGTATTGGTCTCCAAGGGTTTTGTAGGGTTATATATACTTTGGCATTGGTAATCGAGCACTTACAAGTTTGCTCTCTAATAGATACATAGATTTCAGCCAAGGGATTCATCTACAATTCTATATCCACTGATCCAAGTTTCACTTGAATAAGTGCAGGGATGAACTCTACTTCATATAGGTGGGAAGCATGTTCCAGAAAAAGTGAAGCCTCTGTGATACATATGTGTCCCTCCACCATGTCCAATTTATTTTACAGACAAGGGTGTTCCTGATGCTATTTGTTTTATGGATGTGCACCAGGTCTATGAGGGCTGGATTGGTGGATGCTTTATAAGCCATAGGTCACCTCTCAGCAGTCCGTAGGTGACTAAATATAAGAACAAGTCTTTGAGGTGGTATAGATGGAACTTATTTTCCACACAAGTACACTTTTTGTAAAGAAGCTCTGAGGATGCTCCAGTTGTTGCATATGTCTGATCAGGTACATACTGAACAGGGCATTATATTCAATTATAGGTCTTACCAAAGCAGAGTACAATGGAATGATGACATGTTTGGCTCTAGATGCTATACCCCTGCTTGTAAGTTGTGCAGCAGAGAATGATCCCTTACTATAGTAGACAAATAATTCTATTAATCAACTTCCAATACTTTTTCCCTGCTCCCTACAGCTCTAAGACCTGTTATGCTTTCCCATTGCTTTTTGCACAACTGTCACACCTGTTACAATTCTCCTTGAATTAGACAAAATTTTGACTCATAAATAACTTACCTCTCAGCTTGTCATTACCTTTGAGTGCTCAAGAGTGCCTGTATTACTTATTGCTTTTGTTGGTCTCTTCTGCTCCCTCCTTCTTCTCTGGTCTGCCCACTCCATTCACCCTTCGGGCTCACTCCACTCCCCTACCCTGCCTCCAATTCCCACCTGCCCCACTGCTTCTACACTTATAACCCCAAAATCACACCCCCTCTAGCATTCAGCCTATCTGCACAGTCCCCACCTACCTCCTCATCCACTAACCTCTCCTGCTACCACTAACCAATACCCTTCCCTTACCCATTCTTACCTATCCCTCCTTCTCCACTCTTACTAATACCAAAAACCATACACCACTTTACCTTCTGCTAATTACTTCTCCCCTCTGCACATCCGCACTGCATACTATAACCTTATACTACCATGCAAATCAAACCTACACATACTCTACCATTAATATTTTTACCTTTCCTACTCTACTGGCTACTCCATCTTACCAGACTGCCTAACTTTTCTTACTCCCCTCTCTATCATACAACTTCAATATATACCTTAAAAGAATCTCACCTCTCAACTTTTATCTCTCTTCACCTCTATTGCTACAATGGCTCACTCTCCTCTTTCCTAAAAAAGATTCTTCCTGATATTTGTAATACAGTCCCAATCCCTCAGAATCCATACCACTCCAACTACCCTGCTCTAACCTCCAACTCCTATGATTCCAAAGACCTTGCCTCCTTCCTACTCCAACTAATCTCAATCCTCCTCTCTGGTGACATAACTCCTAATCCTGGACCCTCAGACAACCATGCTTCTAACCCTAACTTGTCTTCCTCACCCTCACACCATACATCTCTCCATTTTGCTACCATTAACACCCAAAGTTTATGCAATAAACTACCTACCCTTCATGCCTGGCCATCCCATTACCACCCTGACATTCTCTCTATCACCAAAACATGGCGTAATTTCATAAGAAATTACAGAACTCTAAAGAAAGGTGTTGGAGTAGCCATACTTTTCTCCTTCTCTCTGACAATGGCACGCTATACCAAGCCTATATTCCAATTCATAACACCTGAACTAACCCTGGCCCTCCTAAAAATGAATAACCATAAAAACATATGCATAGCTGCCCTATATATATATATATATATATATATATATATATATATATATATATATATATATATATATATATATATATATATATATATATATATCACCAGGAAATAATGTCCTCATTCTTGAAGCTATTCTATTTTACTTTTCATCCTATATATGCTATCTTGGATCTTACCCAATATACACAATTAAACTATACTCCTAGGTGATGTAAATATAAACTGTACTTTTATTCAATACTGCAGTGGTGGTGCTGCGGTAGCGTTGTCACCTCACAGTAAGACGTTGTCCTGTTCGATTCTCAGCTAGAGCGTCTTCTGTGTGGAGCCATGCGTGAATGGACGTACCTTCGTTGAAGGTTGTGCATCAGGGCTGGCAACTTGGCACGTAAAAATCTACTGCCAATCATTAGCAGACCGGAGTTCCGCTGTGGCGACCCCTAACCGGGAAAAGCCGAAAGACTCAGCAACTTTTATTCAATCACCTACATCACCTCAGAACATAAACTTATACAACTTCTCCCAAATAATTACATCTCCTACCAGATTTAATAAAGACAACAAGTCTGGCAGTATTCTGGATACTAGTTTCTCACCCTAAATCCATTTCTGACAACAGCATACTAATCGACGTCCTCAGCAATCATCTTCCTGCCTTTGCTCATCACTTACCATCCTCCCTCCAGCTACACCACAACTACATCACAACCCATACCCTTAAAACTTCAATCCTCAAGCTTACTCTGACTCACTAAAACATATAAAATGGAACCCTGTAAATACCCTCACTCTTGACGACGCTGTTACATATACTTCATTCAATAACCTACTTGATAGCTTCGCTCCACCAGAACTAAAAGAATCAAAACCAAATCCACCACTTGACTAACTAAGGCTACTCTTACACTCATGCATCTCTTAGATAAATCTTGGAAGCATTAGCAAAAATCTAAAACACCCAACACCCTTACTGAATATAAGCAACTTTGTAATAAAATGAAAAAACAAATTACTTCAGGCTGAATGTCCTAATACTCCAAGCTTCAAAACAATCATAAATCCAAACCCCCAAAATTTTGAAACAGTATATCTACTCCCCTCTCTCCTAACAAAAAAGACAATCCCTGCCCTTACCCTAACTCTTCAGATCACATCTTAGCTACCCAATTCAACTCCTTCTTTATAGATTCAATAACCAGGATCATCACATCATTCTCTAATAACAATTCTACTCCACCCTCATCCTACACCCTCAACTCTAGACCCGCCGACTTCAACACTAGTCATCACCCTCCCTTTGCCATACAACCCATCTCTCCACACACACTACAAAAAACTTTTACTAAAACTAAAACCATGCTCTCATGCCCCAGACAACCTTATATCTAACTTTCTAAAGCTAGCTGCCGATGGCATAGCTCTTCCCATCACCATACTTATCAACCGTTCAATCCAAGAATCCTACGTACCCCTCCTCTGGAAGAAAGCTTTCATCATTCCCCTCCAGAAAAGAGGCAACAATACTGAAATCTCTAACTTCCGACCAATAGCCATCCTGTCCCCTATCTCAAAAGTCCTTGAAGAATGCATACACTTGCAACTCCTTCCCTACCTCCTTGACAGTCAACTTCTTTCCCCTTCTCAACATGGTTTTAGACCTGGACATAGTACTACCACTGCCCTTCTGTCCTTCCTTGACATCATCAACCACGCCCAAGACTCTGGCAGCTCTGTATCTACCCTTCTTCTAGACTTATCAAATGCCTTCAATACTGTTTCACACAAGATTATCTTGTCCAAACACTCTTTTCCCAACTTCTCCCCCCTATTAACTGGTTTTCCAGTTATCTTTCTGAGAGAAAACAAAGCCATCAAGTGGAACAATAGTACCTCTTCCTTCCTTCACAGTCCAACAGGAATTCCACAAGGCTCAATACTGGGTCTCTTACTTTTTAACATCTTCATTAATAATTTTCATCAGTGCATTCTTAACACTAAACTTGTCCAATATGCGGATGATTGCACCGCCCCATAATTTGCTATGCTCAGTCTCTCCCCATACTCATGCAACTAACACAAGATGCCTTCTCTTGTACCAAGTCTTGGATATTGAATAATCACCTTGCTCTCAACGCATCTAAAACCAAAATTGTGAGCTTTACCCCATCTGAAAACACCTCTATCGATAAAGATTCCTTCTCCATAGTCAGTCAGAATAAGATTCTATCAAAATCGTCTCCCATACAAAACTCCTAGGTGTTATCATTGATGAACACTTAAATTTTGTCATTCATATACAAGCTAGCATTAAGAAAACACACCAAAAGTGGGAAATGCTGTATAGTCGCAGCCTTATCTCACTCCTTCATCCAAACATACCCTCTCTATTTCCTACATCATCCCCTCTCTCTTGTATGGAGCCCCCCTCCTCACTAACCTTCAATCCCCATAAAATCAAAACTGTCATCCTGATACAATAAACTCTCTAAGTTTGCTACTGGGACCAAATCTTCCTCTCACCACTGTGATGGACTCCACTCCTTCAATTTGATGGAACTCCCCAACTATCTCTCTTACATTCAACTGGTAACTGCTCACAAACTCATTCTGAAATCCTCTAACTGCCCTTCTCTCTCCTCCATACTCAGCTTTCATTATCCTGACAGATCACTCAGGGCCAGTAACCAGAACCTTCTCGAAGTATACAAACCCTTATGCACGCCAGGGCAATTTCTCCTGTCTTTCACCCTTGCTCGTCTATGGAATTCACTTGCCCTCCACATTCGAATCACCCAAAATCACTCCACCTTCAAGACCATGCTCCATTCCCACCTCTCTTCTCACTGGGAATGGAGCATGGTCTAATGCTATCACCCAACCTGACTCCCTCCATTTTATTTCCACTGCCCTCTTCCTTTCTTCTTTCTCATAAATCAAGGTATCACCTCTCACTGCTCTACTCCCCTCCTCTAATTCTTCCTACCTCTCATCTCATGAAACAATGAGTGCATATATGCCTGCACTCCAAATTATACTTATGAACTCCAAAATACTTATGTTTTAATGCTTTGTTACAACACCTTGCCCAAATGTTATTATTCTATCGTCTATGTTACTGTGTTTTAGTAGTTTTTGAAAAATTGTATTGTACTTGTTAACTTTGCTGATATTAGCTTTGTAATAATTGTATATGGAGATTTTCTCCCTGGGCCTCCATTGAAAACAGGCTCATTTTTGGCCCAATGGGCTTTACTGGTTAACAAATTATAAATAAATAAAATAAATAAATAAAATAATGATGGCCAAATACTAAATCACTGTCTACAGCATTAAAAAATCTAGACTAGAGATGTATTGTCAATATAGAAGTTTGCTGGGATGGCAGTCTTTCTAAAAGATATTATGAAGCAGTTCTTGGCATTGAGTTTTAGACAATGAATCTGGCACCAGTTATTAGTCTGTTTCAGCCATTCTTGAAAGATAGCTTTGGCTGGTACCTTCCTATAGGCTGGGCCTCTTAACTTTTGTCCAAGCCTTGTCTTTTCTCACAGTCACATGCCTGGTCCTGACTTGGTATTCTTGATCTCCAGTTAGTAACATCTGCACTTATGAGCATAACCCATGCTATATCAGCCTGATGACTCCTGTGGAGCTACTTTTTACCTACCTCTTCTCAGATTTCAATTCTAAGCCTCTGTAGCTTGTTTATCAACTACCAACAGGCCATCAAGATTTGTTTCACCACTTAACAACTGGGCCATAAACCTTTAAACCATCCCTTGCATTTCCATAGTCTGTCATGTTTAGCCTCTACTGGGCTCCACTGCCAGTGTGGTTCCATTCCAAAACCATTTAATAGCAGATCTGATATAATGCAAGTTTTTATGACTACAAGTCTCTTGTCCCGTCAAACTAGTGGTTACTTTGGGGTTACCATTTCATCTTTTTTTTCTGCCTAATTGCAATTACAGTTTCCTGAACATGTTTTCTAACTGCTACCATAACAGGAGATACCTTTCTGCAGGTTGTACCTCCTAGTATTGTGGACAGAACTTTTAGACTAGCCCATTGCCTAGCATCAGCCTAAAATCCTTAATGCCAATTGGACTTTGTATTCAAATTGGTCCCATATTTATATCTGTGCCTGGCAAGTCCTGCCAACATCCTTTGAGTCCTATACCCTGATGACTTGCACAGAATTAACTTACAGCTGTTTCTCACACTTACCACTAATTAACCAGATCAAAGTTTCTAATCGAGATGTTACTGTGGCAGGGGCTGGATATTTCAGAAGTATCAAATGCAGCCACTGAAACAGAAAGAATATGGAGTTATAACTACAATTTAAAACTGATGAACAAGACTCTTGATAAATATATCTCTCCTCCTATTACCTGTGAGAAAACAGAAATGCCTCTTTTCCTCGTTGACTTATCTTTTTCTGTGACAGCTCCGTATCTACTTTCTAGTCAACCTCTATTTGTATTTTTATTTTCTTTGTATATTACTTATATTCTGCTGATAAATGAAAGGTTTGAGACCAATGGAGTGCCAGCAAATGTGTCTTGTTTCACAAGGTCTTCTTTTTTGACAGCTTCTTTCCCCAGTTCAAATAACCACAACATTGATTTATTTGAATTTATTCTCTTTGACAGATTATGGGTTTAAAATTTTGCTAAATGTTTTAATTAATTTCATAATTGATTAATTCTATTGCTTTCAGCCTTCACATCACTACAACCAAAATTCCTAAGTCTATATATCAAGTAGAGCTATGTTGATATTTACAAACTTATTTACCATGCCTCCTCTTCTGTAGCCAAGCTCTTTTTGGGTATGCATGTCTACTGCCTTTTGGCCTTGAGATGCCTTTTTATGTCTCACATGAATATAACTACGGTTTAATATTTCAAAAATTCTCCATGCCTGGCAACAGCTTGTCATCCTTAACCTTCTCCATGCTGTGGTGGCACCCTGGTCTCATGCTAGCAGGTATCAAGCCTGGCCAGTATATGTCAAATGATACCATGCTCAACAAATATGCTGATTTTCTCTGGCCCCAACATTGAAGGTGTTACTCAGCACCACTCAGCAGGCTTGCTGACACCCCTTGATGACGTCCCCTTCTTTTTTTTCTGTATTTGCGGTTCTGGCCACTACTTCTTTTATTTAATTCTGGTTAGCTAGAACCTCCTCAGTGACTGTATAAACATGGAAAATGTCTGGGCTGATTTTACAGAGGTGATGTGCTCATCTCAAGTCCTCATTGGACAAAAACATTACTGATCTTCCTCCTGTTCCTCTAATGTGGGGAATTTGGCTCCACAACCCAGTCTTTAAATATACTATCTTTGAAAATGCACAGTCTAAGAGCAATGCAAAAATGCATTACAGTTTGGTGTGATCTTGGAGTCTATAAATACTAAGTGCTATTAGATGAGCAGGTGCAAAACCCTGACTGTGGAGTTCAACTACCTGCAAAGAGAATTTGCAATACTACTTTCTTTTGCAAACATACCATCTGTCTGTTGTGGAAGTGAGACAGAATGGCTGACACTTCAAACTTTTCAAATTCAGTGCCAAACATATCAAATAGCTCCCTTTCTATTAGTGGTCTTTCTCATTACCGTTATTTGTACCTGGCCCCCACCCACAATTTTTATAGCCTACTATGAGCAAAGTAAGATAACTCCAACATTAGTAAGACAGCTCAAACATTTTAGAATGCTTACTATTTATATTCAGTAAATTATTTTTTATGATATATGGTAGCTGTAAAGCCTTCTTATTGCCAAGTATAATTTTATTCAAAATAATTAAAAATATATAATTCTTTCATTTATTTTATTCAGTAAAAAAAGTCAGCAATAGCTGGTCTCATCTCATGCTTGATTCCTTTCCAATTTCATGCACAGTTACCGAATCAAATTTCAAGGGCAATCCTCATGGCCAAAATGTTGTATGCTTAATTCTCTATAAGCTGTGACCCAAATTAAGAACATTGTATTATTCTTTCCCCCTTAAATTGCCAACCACAATCAGCACAACACAGGTACCTCTGTGTGTGTATATTTCTATATCTATATCTATGGATCCCCTACAGAAGACCGACACCAAAAGCCCAACACACAAAATACCGACAACAGCACAACTGCAGAAAAAAGGAAAATAACATTTCCTTTTTTCTGCTAGCAGGGGTGCTCTGCCCCCCACATCCCCCGTATCTTTAACATACCAACTCAGAGATCACACTACAGTGCAGGAATGGAAATATTTCCATTCCGCACTATGGAGACTTACTGTTTCCCTATTGTCGGTATTTTGTGTGTCGGGCTTTTGGTGTCGGCGATGTGGGTGTCAGTCTTCTGTAGGGGACCCATATATATATCTATATATATATATATATATATATATATATATATATATATATATATATATATAGATATACCGTGGATATAAAAAGTTTACACACCCCTGTTAAAATGTCAGGTTTTTGTGATATAAAAAAATGAGACCACAACAAATTATTTCAAAACTCTTCCCATCTTTAATGTTACTCATAACCTGTACAATTCAATTGAAAACCAAACAGATCTGTTAGGGGAAAAATATAAAAATAGAAAACTTACAATAAGCTGGTTGCATAAGAGTGCACACCCTTATACTAATACTTTGTTGAAGCACCTTTTGATTTAATTACAACATTCAGTCTTCTTGGGTAGGAGTCTATCAGCATGGCATATCTTGACTTGGCAATATTTTCCCACTCTTCCTTGCAAAAGTGCTCCAAATCTGTCAGATTGTGAGGGCATCTCTTGTGCATGGCCCTCTTCAGGTCACCCTACAGATTTTCTATTGGATTTAGTTCTGGGATCTGGTTGGGCCATTCCAAAACTTTAATTTTCTTCTGGTAAGCCAATATTTTGTTGATTTGGATGTATGCTTGGGGTCATTGTCATGTTGAAAGGTGAAATACCTCTTCATCTTCAGATTTTTTGCAGATGCCTGAAGGTTTTGGGCCAGAAGTGACTGGTATTTGGAACTGTTCATAATTCTCTTCACCTTAACTAAAGCCCCAATTCCAGTTGAAGAAAAGCAACCCCAAAGCATGATACTGCCACCTTCATGCTTCACCATGGGGATGGTGATCTTTTGGTGATGTAAAGTTTTGTTTTTGCACCAAATGTACCTTTTGGAATTGTGGCCAAAAAGTTCCACCTTGATCTCATCAGACCATAACACATTTTCCCACATACTTTTGGGAAACTTGATGTATTTTCAAATTTTAGCCAGGCCTCGATGTTTTTCTATGTAAGTAAAGGCTTCAGTCTTGCAACCCTACCCCATAGCCCAGACATATGGAGAATACAGGAGATTGTTGTCACATGTAGTACACAAACAGTACTCACCAGAAATTCCTGCAGCACCTTCAGTGTTGTTGTATGTCTCTTGGCAGCCTCTTGGTCCAGTTTTTGTCTTGACTTTTTATTAATTTTGGAGGGGCATCCAGTTCTTTACTACGTCACTGTTTTCCCATATTTTCTTCAATTTTTGATAACTGTCTTCACTGTGTTCCATGGTATATCCAATGCTGTGGAATTTTTTTTTGTATCCTTCTCCTGACCGATACCTTTCAACAATGAGATCCCTTTGATGCTTTGTAAGCTGACTGCGAACCATGGCTTTTGCTGTAGCAGGCAACTGAGTAAATGTCAGGAAAATCCTACTAGGACAGCTGAACTTTATATGGGGCAAATCAGAGTCTCTTTAATTGATGGCAGGTGTGTACCCATGATGACTGAATGCTGTAATTAAATCAAAAGGTGCTTCAACAAAGTATTAGTTTAAGGGTGTGCACACTTATGCAACCAGCTTATGGTACATTTTTGTTTTTTATATTTTTTCAATTGAATTGTATAGGTTATAGGTTACATTAAAGGTGGGAAAAGTTTTGAAATGATTTATTGTGGTCTCATTTTTTCATATCTCAAACACCTGAAATTTTAACAGCGGTGTGTAAACTTTTTATATCCACTGTATATGTGTATATACATATATATATATATATATATATATATATATATATATATATATATATATATTTTTTTTTATCTATATCTATCTATCTATCTATCTATATATATATATATATATATATATATATATATATATTTGTGTATGTGTATACACAATCCCATCTAGAGAGCTGCGTCCCCCAAGCCCCCGCTACTTACATATACTAACTTCGAGGTCGCACTAAACACTGAAAGACAGAAAACCCACCACCACACATTCTACACCCCCCTTGCACAAACACACACCATATACATACAAACACCACCACTCTGAACACTGACACACTCACACTCTTACCTACCTACCCTAACCCACACCTAAAACTCCCCAATGCATTCACAAACACACAGACCCTCCCCAAAACCCTTAAAAAACATAACACTTACCTAAAGCACCATCACTACCACTGGTTCGACATTTCCAGGTGCGATATTCTGCAGTTTCGCGCAACTGCAGATTTGACAATTTGGTCTTGAAATACTGAAATTTGACATTTCAGTATTTCAAGATTCCAAAGTGAACCTATATATATATATATATATATATATATATTTTATATTATGTAATGCAGACAGAATTTTTTTTAGGCAAACAGACCTAAAAAGAAAAAAAAAAATACTGATATGAGTTACAATGTTCATACATTTTGATTCAGTGAGTCAAAATGATGGTTTATCTTACAACACAATATTTTGTACGATCTAATGGATGGATTTAAAGTTTTAGGAGTGCATGTTTTAGCTATTCTGCTAACATGACAAAAGAATATTCTGAACAGAATGAACAAAGACAAAAAAAAACATGTATGTTTGGAAAGAATTTGGTTGCAGTGAGTGAGAGCTGTAAAACTGAATCCTAAACACATTGCCTGTAAATAAAAGTACTGGCTATAGTACAGGAATAACAAATAAATACAGTTTCTGCATTACTTATTGTTCAGTCACAGTCTATGTGAAGGTCATGCTGGTAATACTTGTATATCTTTATTTAATGTCTGTTTAGATGCCATAACTTTATTAATTGCAGCTATGTCAAATATTTAGCATCAGATGTTTCACAGAAGAACACTGTCATTTTGTTGTAAAGAAAAATACACACTAATGATTTATATGGAATTCAAACCACCTTTTAGCAAAACATTTCACTGCTCAGAACAATTAATGTTATCACTGCTTAAGCCAAGTAGACATACCCAGACTGATACTTTATTTCTTGAAGCTGTGATTTTGTATGATTCTTGCCAGGAATCTGTCACACATTTTTATTTTTATGGTTAAGTACTGTAGTTTAATTTAAAGAAAGTCCTACAGAAAAAAAGTCAGCAATAAAATTGTGGACTGAATACAAATGCATACAAAAAGGAAGGAAAGAACGAATCTTTCCTTAGCAGTGATTTTTAAATAATTTGGAAACTGCAGTTGCATTTTGGTGAGCCATCAATGATGCAGAAAATTGTTGTTCATGCTTGCATTCACACATGATGTCTAATTCTATGGTATCCATATGCCACAAAGAGAATAATTCTACCCTAGGAGCTTTCTGAAATATATGACTCCTCAATCAGATATGACCCTTTACAGGAAATTCTACTTGATCTAGCATATGTGTCAAGCATCCCTGACAAGATTTATTATATACTGCTTTACAAAAAATAAATATATGCATGGTTATCTGAATCATTTACCCTGATGAGATGCTTTCTAATGTCCCCTGAAATATTTGTGCATACTTGTGCATTTTTACTCTGATAGTCTTCTTTGCTAGCTCAAGTATTAAATGGAGAACTCCTATCTATTAAGACTTGCCTATTTAACCAGTCTGCATTTTTATTTCTAATAAGTTTACATTCCAAGTGAGCAAAGATTTACAGCTGACTTACCTAAATTACTGATGTAACCCACCACCACACTGTCATATAAAATGCATTGGTTGATACATGGATGCCTCCATTTTTCAATATGCATAGGATGATACATGGATGCCCCCATTCTTTAACTTGCATGGGTTGATACATGGATGCCCCCATTCTTTAACTTGCATGGGTTGATACATGGATGCCCCCATTCTTTAACTTGCATGGGTCGATACATGGATGCCCCCATTCTTTAACTTGCATGGGTCGATACATGGATGCCCCCATTCTTTAACTTGCATGGGTTGATACATGGATGTCCCCATTCTTTAACTTGCATGGGTCGATACATGGATGCCCCCATTCTTTAACTTGCATGGGTCGATACATGGATGCCCCCATTCTTTAACTTGCATGGGTTGATACATGGATGCCCCCATTCTTTAACTTGCATGGGTCGATACATGGATGCCCCTATTCTTTAACTTGCATGGGTTGATACATGGATGTCCCCATTCTTTAACTTGCATGGGTCGATACATGGATGCCCCCATTCTTTAACTTGCATGGGTTGATACATGGATGCCCCCATTCTTTAACTTGCATGGGTTGATACATGGATGCCCCCAATCTTTAACTTGCATGGGTCGATACATGGATGCCCCCATTCTTTAACTTGCATGGGTTGATACATGGATGTCCCCATTCTTTAACTTGCATGGGTCGATACATGGATGCCCCCATTCTTTAACTTGCATGGGTCGATACATGGATGTCCCCATTCTTTAACTTGCATGGGTCGATACATGGATGTCCCCATTCTTTAACTTGCATGGGTCGATACATGGATGCCCCATTCCTCCCTTACAGCCAGACAAAACAATGCTCTTCTTCTGTGCTTCTTAGTGAATGTGGTCCCCTCACCTCTTGCAGTTAGTCTTTTGCAAAACCTTAATCATTTATAGACCATCTTACACTTGCAGCATGTATGTTACTGGAATCTAGATTTGTCTCAGTTGCTCAGGTTTTATTGCTTGAGGTTGTAGTTGCTCATGTTAATGTGGCAATGTCTTGCTAGTGATTAAAAGCAAGTGTAGACCTGAACTGACAGTGTGTTGTGGAATCAGAAGCAGTGCATAGTCCAATGTTTTTGGTTGTCATATGTTACTTACACGGTAACCCTTCATAATTAATGCATTGTGCTCTATATACTGTAACCAATTTTTCTACTGCATTTTCTGTGCTACAATCTATGCTGAAATTGTTTTGTAATCCCTGCATACCATTATGCATTAAACTACACCTGCATCTCAGTATTTAATGTTTGAATTAGCAACTGCAAAACTGGCCTAAACATAATGACTTGCTAAAGCTCTGCTTCAACTCTTTCCTACTTTCTGTCCTTCATTCTGATGCTCCTCTTTATGACCCCTACACCGTTCTCTTTTTCTGCTCCAACTTGCTTCCTGTACTCACACACTTCACCCCTTTCCACCCCTACTAGGTCCTGTCTCTGTTCTGTTCTTTTCTCTACCTAGGAGCATTTTTTTCTCCCCTGCATAACTAATTCAATTTTGTTTGCTATCTTCCTTACAGTTGTCTGCACCGTGTCAACTCTGGGTGCTTCCATCATTCTCTAATTTTCTTCAAAGAAACCTCCCCCGATAGGATATCCATACCAGGACTCCTGAAGTGCTTTTAAAAGATAACCTCCCACAAGACCATTTTGTAAAGTGTATGTACTTGAAATTATCTGCTATTTTGTGCTTGCAATACAGTAGCGCATGTGCTTTCCCTGTGCCTGCTAAGCAGCCTATGGTGATCCTTTATTTTCCCCTCAAACTCCCCTATATTCTACACCCATAATTTGGCAGTACTGGTTCTCAAGCTGCTATTCACAACATTTGCCACTAGGTTGCACGGTCTACCCACTTATAGTCTTTAAACAAACACTACTGTAAACCTCTGCTTCCCCTGAACAGACCCCTTCCCTTCTTACAAATCTTATTTTGCTGGCTTGCTTTAACAAGTGTATTTTACTTTTCTTTCTGTTTCCTCTCTCCACAGCATAGACTCACCTCTGCTGTTCTGCCCCTGTAGTCCCTCCAAGTTTTCTTATTCCAGCCACTACCCACTGATTGGTTCCTGATAGGAACCCTCTCTCCGGCTCTATCCACTCCATTCACCCTCTGGGCTCACTCTGCTCCTCTACCCTGCCCCCAATTTCCACCCACCCCCACTACTCCTACCTTTATGCTAACCACCATTTCCCTCCCCTTCCTCTTCCCAGCCAATCCAATCTTGTCCTCACATTATCCCCTCCCCCACTCATCACCACTAATCAACTACTTCCACACCCATCCCACACCATAAAATTCTGTATTCACATCTAAACCCCCCTCCATCTTCCACACTCAAAGACATTCCCTAGCATCCTACAATCCTTTTATACCTAACTTACACTAACTGACCATGCTTTCTCTACTTCTACAAACCCTTCTCATCCCCTCTATCAGCATACTTCTTCTAATTCCTCTATTCCATGGTACCTCCTTCTCCACTTGCCAACTCCCCCCTCCTTCCTGTCCCACACCCTATTCCCAACAGCCATCCTCACCCTAACAGATCTCACTTCCACACTATATCCTCCTCTTTAGTTCAACCCAACCCACTCCACTACTTCAGACTAAAAATTATACCCTCCTCAATAAAACATCATATACCTAAACTAATATTACATTTTCCACAAAACTCAAAGAGCAAACCCAATCTCCTGCTTTCATCCTTCTTTGACTGCCTATGCTTAGCAGGAGATATACAGCCCAACCCAGGACCTAGTGCTATCACTAATCCTAATCCCCCAGACACAAGCAATATAACCAGTCATAAATATCTCAAGCTACTCACCATTCATGCCCAGAGTCTAAAAAACAAAACAGCTCACTTTCATGCCTGGCTGTACCATAACCTACCAGACATAGTAGCTACCTCTGAGACATGGCTAAAACCCCACATATCTGACTCTGAAATCATACCCCCTGGGTTTTAAGCCCTCAGATACCCTGCCTAAATAGAAAAGGTGGAAGAGTAGCATTAATTTACTCTAGCCTACTCTCCATTACTTCCTACCAAAACCGCATTCCTCAGTTCAACAATGCAGAACTTGTCATAGGACTACTAAAAATGAATAACTATAAAAGCATTTGTATCATGGGCCTCTATATCCCCCCCAGGAAATAATGTCATAACATTTGAAGAAATTCTTCTATGGGCCTCAACTAATATTAAGCTTGAGACCTACATACTAGGGGATGTGAACATAGACTGGAACAAAATTAATACCTTTTATCCCTCTATAACTATCAGTCTATTCAAATTCACTCAACTAACCAACTCCATTACTAGACCCAATAAAAGCAACCCCTCAGGCTCCACTCTTGACAGGATCCTAGTCACCCATCCAAATAAAATCTCAAACACAGGCATCTTACCAGACTCCATTAGTGATCACCTGCCAGCTTTCATCCATTGAGCAACCCCCTCCGTTCCTCACCTAAACCAATATATCCACACACAAAACCTTACAAACTTCAACCCCACAACTTTCTCTAATTCTCTCAAACAAACTGGAACAATCTAAAAACTCTTCCTCTAGACAACGCCATAGAATTCAACTCAGCCTTCTTAAATACCCTGAACTCCCAAGCCCCACCAAGAACAAAAAGAATAAAAAACAACTCTGCCCCATGGCTAACCAAAGATACTAAAAGACTTATGCAACAAAGAGACAAGACCTGGAAACTTTACCATCGCAATAAGCAACCTGACACCCTTCTTGAATATGAACAGCTCTTCAACCTAGCTAATAACAAATTATGAAAGACAAAAAAATCATACTATATTAAACTCCAGGCTAACCACTCCAAAAATTCCAGACAATTCTGGAACTCCATCAATTCTCTTTTCAACCCAGGTACCAAAAACAATCCTTGCCCTGACACCAGTAAGTCCAACCCAGAAATAGCTGCTCTATTCAACTCCTTCTTACCAACTCTATAGCAAAACTCACCAGGACCTTCCCAAACTACAACCCCTCCCCTCAACTCAACCCCTCTTCACCAGCCTCTACCCAACCTTTCATCCTTAACCCTGCTCCCATATTTCATCTCAGACCCATCTCTACCTCATACATAAAAAACTTCTCTCTAAACTAAAGCCATGCCCCAGTGCCTCTGACACTATCCCTTCACTCTTTCTAAAAATTGCTGCAGATGGAATTGCCATCCCCATTAGCATTCTCATTAATAGATCCATACAGGAATCTTACATCCCCAAATTGTGGTGTGCAGCCTTTATTCTACCCCTCCACAAAGGAGGTAAAAATAATAACATCTCAAACTTCTGCTCCATAGTCATTCTCTCCCCAATTTCAAAAATTCTTGAAAAATGCATCCACCTCCAGCTCATGCCTTTCCTTACCAAAAAACAACTTATCACTCCAACACAACATGGTTTCTGAACTGACCATAGCACAATAACTGCTCTTCTCTCTTTCCTAGAAATAGTAAACCGAGCCTGTGATTCTGGAGAAATTGTATCTGCAGTTCTTCTAGACCTCTCCAAGGCTTTTGACACAGTTTCCCGTACCCATCTCCTGAGCCACCTTTCTAAGCTTAATCTCTCTCAGAATACCTATCCTGGTTTAAAAGGGTTCCCTATTACAACTGCCAAACTCCACTTACGCAAATATGGAAACGTCAACACATATTCAGTGAACCGCGAAAACACAGAACGTCCTAAAGCACGAAATTTGAAATGTCGAATCATCATAGTTGGCCCTTCTCTGGTATAGCTCCTTAAGGTAAGTTTGCAATAGTTACGGACCTTAGAGTTAGGGTGCGGGTTAAGGTAAGTGCATACATAGTAATATATGGAAACTTTACTGTAGGGTTAGAAGTAGGGTTTTGTTAAGTGTATGTATGTGGATTATTTATTTTGTTTGGGTATAGCTCCTTAGCCGAAGTGAGCAATAGTTACGGACCTTAGGATTAGTGTGCGGGTTAAGGTAAGTGCATACATAGTAATATATGCAAGCTTTATTTTAGGGTTAGAAGTAGGGTTTTTTTTAAGTGTATGTATGTGGATTATTTATTTTGTTTGGGTAGGTAGTACGTAGTGGGCGGTGGGGTTGGCCAACTATGATGATTCAACATTTTGAATTTTGTGGTTTAGGACGTTCGGTGTTTTTGTGGTTCGCTCAATATGTGTCGACGTTTCTGTATTTGCGTGAGGTTTTGCATTTGTAATATAAACCCGTTTAAAAGCTACCAGTCTCACAGGTCTCAAGCTGTGAAATGGAGAAATGGCACCTCAGCCTTCCTACCCACCCCCACTGGGGTAGCCCAGGGATCCATACTCAGTCTAATGCTGTTTAATATCTTTAACAATGACTTCCATGCAGCCATTCCTAACACTAAGATCATACAATATGCAGACAACTCAACTTTAGTCTGCTTCACCTTTAACCTCCCCGAGCTCCAGACAAAAACTCAGAACGCCTTCTCAACCACTGTGAACTGGATGCTTCTAAACCACTGCTCTTAAATGCCAACAAATCCAAAAATCTACTATTCTCTCTCTCAAAATACATCCCTCTTAATAAAAACTCTTTCCAAATTATCAGCCATGCCAACTCCACCATAGAAGTCCTTCCTTTTGCTAAACTTCTTGGGGTAACTATAGATGAACACCTAAAATTTGATACCCATATTCAGCAAACTATTAAGAAAACACATCAAAAACTTGGCATGCTGTACAGAAACATCCACTTTCTCTCTCCTTCTACAAGACAAACTCTCACCACTACTTCCTTACTACCGTCACTATTGTACTGTGCTCCCCTACTAACCAAACTATCTTCCTCTATCTCTTCTAAACTGATAATCTGTTATAACAAAATTTCAAAACTTGCCACCAAATCCAAATACACCTCCCACCACTGTAGTGCCCTCCGACTGCTAAACTGGCTAGAACTCCCCAACTACCTTGACTACCTCCAACTCACTACAGCCCACAAGCTAATATTTAAAACAACTAAATGCCCGGCACTAACTAACATCTTTCAATCATACACGCCGCATAGAATTCTTAAGATCTGTCCACCAGAATCTAATCACTGTCCACAAACCGAACTGTCCCACTGGTCAGCTTCTCCTAGCCTTTTCCTTAGCAAAGAAATGGAATTCTCTTCCTCCTTCTCTAAGAACTTCTAAAAACTTTGAACGCTTTAAAACTCAACTCCATTCCTACCTCTGCTCTAATTGGAAATGCAATTGCATTCTCCCTACCTAACTTACTAGTAACTCTACTCCATACTGAATTCCTGAACAGCTGCCTCATTCTGAATATAATGTAATCTAACATCAATATCATGAATGTATATATTGTAAATAGTTTACTTTCCACCTTTTATTTTCCCCTTTCTGGGAATGATTCTCAACCTTTGGGCTCCAACACCCTAGCCCAAAGGTTCCTAGAATTTATAAACTCAAATGCTATGGAACAACTTGTTACCACTCCCACAAGAGGGGAAAACATACTGGACCTGATCATCACCAACATGGGGACTCTATGCTCCAGACCAGAAGTGTATCCCTCACTGGTAAGATCAGACCATAAACTAATCTCACTGGATGTTCACATCCTGACACCACCCCCTGCCCAGAAAACCACAGTGAAAAACTTCTCTAAAGCAAATTTCACACCCCTCAAAACTGAGGTGGAATCCTTCAAAGCCCCTGGGCCTGTGGAAAATACAGCCCAGACCACAGAATCCTTTATAAACGCATTCTATGAACACCTTCAGGAATGCATGGATCATGCGATCTCAAATAAAACCAAGACCCAATCCTCCAAAGGCAGACGTCCTGTCTGGTGGACCCCAGCCATAAACAAGCTATACAATAGAAGGAGGAAGCTACTAAATGATAGAGCAAAATTCCAAAAAGGGAAGGCATCTCTGATCAGTATTAGCAAAAAACTACGGGCACTCATAAAATCGTCTAAGGCCAGCTTCGAGAGAAAAATTGCACAGGACACTAAGGATAATCACAAGGCTTTCTTTAGTTATGTTAGGAACCTGGGTGGTAATTCCCAGATATGCTCAGAATTAGTCCAAAATGACAAAAATACACGAACCGACAGACATGGGCAACATCCTAGCTGACAGGTTCAGCGCAAACGCCCCCCCCCCTCCCCACCAAAAGGGCAAATATCTATTCCAGCAGAGTGCTGCCCCCCTGACATCTTGGATGCTCAGGTAAGAGCTGCCCTCTCCAAAGCAAAAAACACAGCATCAATGGGACCAGACGTTGTCCTGGGCTGCGTCCTACATAAACTCCAAGAAGAGCTAAACCCAAACATAAAACTACTGTTCAATCTCAGCCTTACTACAGGATATGTACCCAAAGAGTGGCATACAGCAACTGTGGTCCCTCTCCACAAAGGTGGTGCCTCAACGGATCCTGGAAACTATCGCCCCATAAGCCTGACTAGCTTGGTCTGCAAAGCTATGGAAAGGATAATCATGGACCTCATAAATAAAGATATTGGGGACCTACAGACATTGGATCCTACCCAGTTCGGCTTTGTTAAGGGCAGATCCTGCCTCTTAAACCTGGTTGATTTCTTTGAAACAGTCACCAAGGCCATTGATGAGGGGAAGGTGGTCCACACAGCCTACCTGGACCTCGCAAAAGCCTTCGATACAATACCCCACTCAGGCATTATAGATAAGCTCACCAGCTTAAATATAAACCCCTATGTCACTAGATGGGTTGCAAACTGGCTCAAGGACAGAACCCACATGGTTAGAATTGCTGGAGCCATGTCAGACTCCAAACCAGTTACAAGTGGCGTCCCACAAGGCTCAGTCCTGGGACCTCTCTTGTTCAGTATATATTTCTCGGAGGTACAGGCCAACACGGAAGGACTGTGGCTGACCAAGTTCACAGATGACTGCAAACTTGGCGCCATAATCGACTCTCCAGCCGACACAAGCATCCTCCAAAAGGGCCTCATAGAAACAGACAACTGGTGCCAGAGCCATGGCCTCAAGCTAAACGCCAAAAAGTGTATAGTCATCCCCTTTGGAAAAAACAAAGTGCCCACAAATTACCACATAGGTGGTAATCCATTAAGTACAGAAGAAGTAATTAGGGACCTGGGGACCCAAGTTGATAGCAATCTCTCATTTGACAACCACATGGCCAAAGTGGTTAGAAAAACATTTTATATAGCCCACCTAATCATAAAGGGATTCACATCTAGATCATGGGAGGTCATCATGCCTCTTTACTCATCCCTCATCAGGCCCATAATTGAGTACAATGCCCCTTTTGGGATGTACCTTACCAGACACCTGCAGCAACTGGAAAGACCCCAAAAGTACCTCACCAAGAGGATCAAAGGACTCAAACAGATGCCATATGCTGCCCGGTTAAAGAAACTCCAGCTCTACTCAGTGGCATACCGCCTGTTCAGAGGTGATCTGTGCCTGACGTATAAAGCCATGTCCAACCCGGAATTAATGGACATGCTGCACCTCAGAAAATCCAAATCCTATCGAGCTACACGCTCGAGAGACTTGAACCTCAGCACTGAAATAAATAGGACATGCTGGAGGGACAGATTCATAACCCAGAGGCTCCCTTCACTCTGGAATAAAATCCCAGTCCAGGTTAGGCAGAGTCCCTTATTGACTCTCTTCAAGAGGAATCTTGATGAGTGGATGGGAGATCGTAGGTTTACCCTGGGTATGACTTCTGTGTCACTGTTAGATAGAGGCACAGTATACTAACCTCAAAAAAAGGGCATAGCAAAATTAATTTAAAATGGGTGGCGAAAGCCAAACACATTCTGGCTAGGCTTATAAATGCCCTAGGGCAGATAGCCTAATATGAACCTATGAACCTATGAACCTATTACTGCCATCATACAATTTTAGATGCTATGTAACCAAAGAACAACAACTTGTCTCTAATTTGAAATGTAATGTATGTTTTGCAACTTTTTCTATTATACAACTGACTCACTCTGAATACATCAATATTCTGAATGTATATATTGTAAATAGTTTACTTTCCACCTTTTATTCCCCCTTTCTGGTAACAATTCTCTTTACTGCCATCATACAATTTTAAATGCTATGTAACCAAAGAACAACAACTTGTCCCTAATTTGAAATGTAATATATGTTTTGCAACTTTTTTATTATACTTTGCTTATTTTGCTATGTAATATGGAGCTTTTCTCCCTGGGCCTTCACTGAAAATGGGCTCCCTGAGTCCAGTGGACCTCCCCAGTCATCAAACTGGAAATACATAAATAAATAAATAATTATCTAAACCAATAGCTTGGGGTGAAATGGCAAGCACAATAAGATATCTGAGGTCAGGTAGAAAGTAATAGAATTTGAGACAGTAGAGGAGTTAAGTCACACATAGTAATCCAGCCTTTGACCATCATCTGCCTATAGTTGTGAAGAAATAATTCTATATTGCACAACTTGTAAAGAAAGGTATGGCATCTAAGTCCAAGGAAGTCGTTGTTCCACTGTATTTGCCATTCATCAGACCTATCATGGAATAGAATGCCCCCTTTGCTATGTACCTAATCAAGCATATCCAACAATTGGAATGTCCACAGAGGTACCTCACTAAAAGAATACAGGGCATAAGTAAAATGTCACAACAGCAGTAAAAGTCCTAAATTTAGTAAAATACTCTCTGCACAAATGATCCAAATGAAATACAAAATGAAAGAGAGTATTCCATGGCTAGAAACACTTTAATACACAGTAAAACAATAAAAAAGGCAAGCGCTTTCACAGTCTATTTTCACAGCTGCTTCTTCAGACCTACATACATATACCCCCACCCCTATTTATATTACCAGTTGTCCATCCAGCATACAGCATCATTGAAACATCATTAAACAATCTATATATTAAAAAAAATCAAACAATTAAAACTACATTATTCAGTGTGTCAATGTGATTTCAAAAATAGTTTCAAAGACACCCTTTCATTCAATCCAGGGAGTTTGTCACTATTAGGTCATATTATCCATTCCTGCTCTTTTAACTCAATTACATTCTTAAAATCCCCTCCTCTCAAGCTGGTAACTAATACTTCTAGCACTAAAAACTTAAAATTATGGTTCTGTGCCTTGTCAAGTACATGCTGGGCTAGGGCATTAGTTGTTTTCTTATTTTTGATATTATTAACATGCTCTAATATTCCATCCTTAAGAAGTCTGTTCATCTTTCCTACATAGTAGGCATAGCATTCCATGCAACAGGCAAAATAAACCAAATTCTTTGTATAGTGAAGTTTCATTAATGACCTTCCATGCTGGGTGTATAAACCTATTGCCTGTGGGAATGTATTTACTTGCCATATATTTTCTACAACAAAACATCCCTTCACGATCTGATGAGAGAATATATAAATTCCTCATATTCTTATAACATAGCTGTCTCTTCAGTGATAGACTATTCCTGAAAGTAAAGCTGGGTTTTTCATTCACTACCTTACCCACTTTTTCATCAGACTTCAATATTACCCAATTCTTCTTGATAATTTCACAAACCACAGCAATATTTCTACAGTAAGTTAAAACCAGTCTCGTTTTATTCCTGCAACCTTGTCTATTTACCCGATTGTGTCTACGGTGACCAGAAAAATAAGATCTACCAAAATCCTCTCTACCTAATAACAGCTCTTCAATGCACTTATTGATCTCATTACTATTATAACCTCTCTCAACAAAGTTGTGTCTTAAACTCCCAAAGTGTTTCATTTAAATTGTCCTCATCTGTATGCAACTTCATGGTCCTTATAACCTGTCCCTACACAATATTGGGTGGTATATGTTAAGGATGCATACTGTCAGTATGTAGTAATTTATTCTTCTTACACCCTTTTCTAAAAATGTGTGTTTTTAATCTCCCTCCTACTGTCTTATTAATGACTACATCCAAAAAACTAATAAATTGCACTGAACAAATGTCAGTAAACCCCAGAAAAGATATCATATAATGTAAGTATTCAACAAAGCCTTTTACTAGACCTAACAGACCATTCCATAAAATAAAAACAGCGTCCACAAATCTCCTATAATAAAAAATATAATCTACAAAAAAATTTTTCTTGAATACAAAATCTTGCTCCCATCTAGCTAAAGCAAGGTTGGCATAGCTGTTGGCACATGCTGTGCACATTGCTATGCCAGCCTTCTGTAAATAAAATGATCCATTGAAAATACATACATTGTTATTAAAAATCAAATCAAGTAGAGTACAAATTAAACCTACTTTACCCAGTGTCATAAAATTTCCAACAGTCAAAAGAGATCTTATATTCTCAATACTCCATTCATTGAGTATCATAGTAAAGAGGGAGGCTATGTCCAATGTAATAAAGACAAATTCATCATTAATATTCACATCACATGTAGCACAGAACAGGTTATGTAGAAAACATCTAGTATATTTAAGTAACAATATCTGAGACTGGTCTTAGATTCTTCTCAACATATATTGAGAGTGGTCCTATAGCCCAGCCTCTACTAGATACTATCGGACACATGGGAGGGCAAACCATATCCATATGTACTTTGGGAAGTCCATACAAAATTGGTGTTGCTGGATGCTTAACCAAAAAATAATTATACAATTCTTCTGTAATCTGCTTTGTCATGCATAAGTCAAATAAATAAAAACCCAAACATTCAATAATATCAGATAACTGATTCCTAGAAAAAAGACATACACTCCAACATCACTTAACATTTCCAGCATTTTCTCAATGTATACTGTTTTGTCTAAAAGTACTATGCCCCCTCCCTTATCATCTGGTTGAATCTCAACTGATTACAGCCCTTTCAATTCTTTTAATGCCACTCGTTCAAAGGCATTCAAGTTAAAAAACTTACAGTTCCTATCATCAGACAAAGCTGAACATATTTCCTTTTCACATACATTAAAAACACTTCCAAAGTTGTAGAAGTGTCAGGTATATAAGTACTAGGCTTTCTAAAAGTCTCAATCTCGGCTATGTCTACTATGTAGGAAAGACAAATATACATCTTAAAGATAGAATATTAGACCTTGTTAATAATATAAAAAATAAGAAAACAATTAATGCCCTAGCCCAGCATGTACTTAATAAGTGGAAGAGCCATAATTTTAAGTTTTTAGTGTTAGAAGTATTAGTTACCAGCTTGAGAGAGGGGATTTTAAGACTTTAACTGAGTTAAAAGAGCAGAAATGGATAATATGACTTAATAGTGAGAAACTCCCTGGGTTGAATGAATGGGTGTCTTTGAAACCAGTTTTGAAAGCACAACATTTGACACACTGAATAATGTATTTTTAATTGTTTGATTTTTTGGTATAAATTCTTTAATGATGTTTCAATAATGCTATATGTTGATTGGTCAATTGTTAATATAAATAGGGGTGGGGGCTATATGTATGTATGTCTGAAGAAGCAATTGTGAAAATAGACTGTGAAAGTGCTTGCCTTTTTTTAATTGTTTTATTGTTTTACCGTTTTTTAAAGTGCTTCTAGCCATGGTATACTGTCTTTCATTATGTATTTCATAAGTAAAATGTCCTGTGCAGACCACCTCAAGGCCCTATCCCTGTTTTCTGTCTCCTACAGGCTTTTGAAGGGAGACCTATGCAGGCATATAAGGCATTATCAGGCCCCATTCTGATGGACCTCCTGCATATCTACAAAACAAACAGCACCAGAATTACCCATTCTAAAGACATAAACCTTGCCTGTGATATAAATAGGTCCTGCTGGAGAGATAGGTATGTATCTCAGAGACTACAGTGTCTATGAAACAACCCCCCATCCATGTGAAGCAGAGTTCCTCCCTAACCCAATTCAAGTGCAACATGAACAATTAGATGGGAAACCAGAAATTCATCCCTGGTTTGGCAGCTATGTCTCTATTGGACACAGGAAACCTGTAAATGGTTCATCTCCCAAACCCCTGTTTACACTTATCCAGGGTATCAGAACTTGTCAGAGTGTTGGGATGCATGACTATGCTTAAAAAGTCCCTTGTGGTTGTTAGCCTAGTAAATACCTATGAACCTATGTTTTTAAAGCAACTTTACACACTAATACCCTCCCAGCAATATGATGTAGGCCGCATGATTCATACTTCTGAAGCAGAAGGGTAGCTGGGAGGACCCTGGAAGTTTTAAATCTGTATCACTCTGCATCACTACTTCATATATTTTCATAATAATAATAATAATAATAATAATAATAATAAAAACAAAAGCATCATTGTCAGAAAAACCTACTTCAACAAATTGTTTCATTTGGTCATTCAGGTTTTGTAAGGAATATGTCCTCTACAGACCTTTGGAGTGCATTGAGGAATTTCATGGAATGGTCAGACAGAGGGATGGAACAGGATGTCATAGTACTGGTGGATATTCAGATAGATTTAAGTATGGTGAATTTGTAATTCTAACACAGATAATACAAGTACTAGATCAGGGTTATTTAGTGAAAGGAGTTAGGGCATCATATGAGTCCCTAGCCAATTCACATATTAGTGAGTGGACAGCAGTCAGAAAAATCAACAGCATTAGGAAGAAGTAACAGACAAGGATGCCTACTGACACTTTGTCACTTTTAGATGATTGTGTAGAAGTTAGCCCAGTGAATCAAAGAGTTGATGACTACATGATCTTATTGAAAACGCTAGATGATATGTTGCTAACCATCCTCACCTACTTTAGTCAATTTAGGAAAACAAGTTCCCCTGGAAAATCCCATGTGAGAGTTGCACTGCTCCAAACTGCATTACTTATGTATAACAAACTACATAGTTGCCCAGCAGTGGGGGGAAAGGTAAAAGTCCATTGCAGTATACTACAGCCTCACATGATATAAGTCAAAGTGATTTCAATAAGTCATGATGAGGAGGGAGTGTGTGGCCAAGATGCCAGACTGCTAGCAGCACAAAACTTTAGTTCTACTTAGAATATATTATCCTGACAGGAAATTAAACTTAATTTTTGGAAAAATTATTCAAAAATATATTGGAAGATACATTAATATAGGCTTTTTTATTATTTTCTAAAAATTAGTACTCAAACAGAACATTTTATTATTTTTTTCCTGTTAAGAAGTTTTCTAAAAGAGATCCCAACATGAGCAACTCAAAGATCTCACATCAGGAGAGTGTGGTGAAAAAGGAATTATAAGTTATAATAGCAAACATCCAAGAACTGTTGCTAAAAATGGACAAACTTGAGAACAAAATGGATTATAAAACAGGATTGTAGTAAACAAATGGACATTCTAAATGAGATGATTAAAAAACATTCTGAACAGAAAGTGAAAACTATAATGAATTTCTTTAGAAGCAAAATACAAAATGAATGGAAAAACTGGAAGACCTTGACAGTAGATCACGGAGAAACAACATTAGAATTTATGGAGTACTGGAGAAGGAAAAGGGCAATAATATGATTCATTTTCTTAAAAACTGGTTATCTACAGCATTGAACTTGCCAGAATCCCTGTCATTTGGAAATGAAAGGGCTCACCAATCTTTTGCAAAACCAATATCAGCCACAGTTTCTCCTAATCCCAGATCCATCATTGTTAGATTTTTGTCTTCCCAGGATAAAGACTTGGTGTTGAAATCAGCATGGACAAACTCTCATATTAAGATAAGAGAAAAAGTCATTCATTTTGACAATGATTACACCTCGTCTGTCATATCTAGAAGGAAGAAATGTGCACCACTAATTAAATCTCTTAACAAAGCTCAAATACTTTTTCCTGTAAGGATAAAAATAACTTTGCCAGAAGGTGAGAATACTTTTAGTTCATTACAAGAAGCCTTAGATTTATTCCAAAAGAAGAAAATACTGACTGACATAGAAGATATGGAATGGTCCTCACAGAATTTGAAGAGACAGGCAACAAAGAATGGGTAGAGTGTCAAAGAAGAAGCAAATAAAAAACTAAAAGACAAATAAGTAAGACACTACAAAATATAAATATTTTGTTGCAAAGGACATTATTCAGTTTATTACTAGGAAACCTCAACATGGTAAAGATAAAGTGGTGTGCTTTTACATATATATTTTTCTCTCTCTCTCATTATAAAGCTATTATTAGAAATTTATAATTAACATAACAAGTATATCCACTAGGGATACATAGCTATATAGTGATACTAGCAATAAATGATATATTAAAGTAAATACATTAATGTGTATAAATTGTGGGGTAACAATGCAGTGTTTACTAAATGTGCCTTTGAGATTATACTGTCTGGGACTTTTGTATCAAAATTGTTTCCATTCTCTTAAAGAGAAGGTTTAATGAAAGGATTGCTCAGTTTATGAACTTATTAAATTATGCTCTAACCTGCATATTTATACAAAAGTAATAGAATGCATTGACAGGCTGACTGGGTAATTTAACTGGTTTAAATCAAATGGACGGTTTTAAATGTAATATAACTGTAAATTGGTGCTTTTAAAGGGATACACTGTTTTGGTGGCATGATTAAATATGAGCAGTTCATGATTTGCACTGTAGAGGCTGCTCAAGTGTTTTTTTCTTTCACAGGAACAAGAAAAGTTTCATGAATTAAAATTCCTGCCGAAAAAGTTTCATTCTGGCTTCTGTGACTATATTTAACATGAGCGAGCATGTATAAGGTACCAGCAACAAGACTGTGAAGCTAGAAGCAAGTAAACACAGGACAATGACATCACACAACCTTTGAACTCACGCACAGCCTCAAAACATGGAGATGAAGCTGAAAATGAAAGTTGGAAGAGAAAGAAATGGATTTTAGTTATGTTTTGGCATTTAATGCTCATAAAGGTATAGAGTTATGTTATTTAAAATGGAGAGTCATTTATTTGTCTATCTCATTAAATTATAGTGGAAAATCATAATTTAATGTTAATGTATGATTGCTATTAGATATAGTGTAACAGGGAAGAAAACAAGGATTTCATGAACCACAATGCACTCTAATGATGTTAAATAGCAATGTGAGTAAATAAACAGTCAGCATATGAAATAAATGTAAAACTCAGTTATATATAAGTCTTTATTGAGTAAGCAGTCACATCTTGTAAAAGGTTTTGTCAGTATATAAGATATAAATGCATGGCGTTAAAAGTTAGTGACAATGCAAGTTATGAGGAATTATTTCAACCCCCTAAAAGATTATATACACAGAAGTAATGGAGGACTATAAATATAAAGATTTGATTAAAACATCTGATATAGTATAAACTTCTTAAACACATAGTAGAATAAAGATTTTTTCTCTCCTTACTATAAGGAAACCATAGTTATACAGTGTTACCATCAAATAAATTACATCTGCAAGTAAATACATTCATATGTATAAAGTATGGGGTGACACTGCAATGTATTTTGTATATGCTTTCGCGATCACACTGTATAGAGATATATGTATAAAATCACTTCTATTGTTAATCGAGGGAGTTTTAACAAAAAGATCCTGTCTTTTGATGATTGAAAGAAATGTTTAGTTTATGATTGCTATTTATTAAATTAGCTGCTTATCTATATATTTACACATTGGTCTTATACCAAAAAGAGTTTGCATCATATGGATAAGTTAACCTTATATGGTACAGTACAGTAGAAATGTTTATATACATAACTACAAAGGAATTCACTGTGATTATAGAATGCACTTTATAGGTTCATGTTTAAATGAGTTTTTCTGAAAATATTTTATTGTTTACATAGTCTATGAAGAAAGCAGAAGTTAATTGTGATATTAATTGGTGTGTGATATGTGGTTAAAGGGAGGTTTAGTTAATTTATTAACTAAACATGAAACTTTATGTTTCATGTCTGTATGTGTAGATAGTTATTGGTCTCAGAATTCATTAGTGAGTATGTCTTATTCATCCGTGATAAAAAAATTTCACAACATATTCCAAGTCATTGCAGATTGAATGTATTTTAGTTGCTCTACATATAGGTATAATATATATATAATGACTTATAAATGCTTATCATTAAATGTTAATAGTTTAAACAATAACATCAATAGAACTGGTATGCTTAAATTTATCAAAATGCATAAAGCTCAGATAATTTTCTTGCAAGAACCCATTTACTGAAAAAAAGATTTACAAAAATGTTCCTTTAATGGCTATACACTACTTGCTGATTTTTGTTTTAAGTCTAAAAGAAGGGGCACACTTATATTATGGAATAACAATTGCACAATACCTAAAGTTCTAAATACATTCTCGGATAAAGATGGAATGTTAAGTTTAGTGGTGCTGGAAATTAATAGTAAATACTACATGTTAATAAATTCATATTGGATACCTGGGTTAGGAACTAAATATGTCAATAAATAACTCTACTTTATTACTCTATATGCAAAGGGGGGAAATTATATTGACAGGAGATTTCAATTGCTTATTAACAGATAAAAGCACTTCTAAAAATAGTATAATAAAATTAGCAACACAAGCTAGGAAGCTCAATGAATCTTAGGGACATACATAATTTAAGAGCTCAAAATTCATTACATTGCACACACTATTCTTTCAGATTTGGCACACAAACAAATATTGACAAGAATTTTATTTCAAACAGTACATACTCAAAAATAAGTGATGTTTTGATAAAGCCATGCCCACTTTCTGACCAAATGCTGTTTTTTCTAGTCTGACTGTGAAAAATAATGATTTGATAATTCTGCAAAGGATTCCAACATATATAACAAAACTAAAAGACTTGAAATGGATATTAAAAGAAATAGATACATTTGTTAAAATCAATAAAAATGGTGTGGTAACAGATATCATACTATGGGATACATTAAAATATTATATCTATGGCAGAATGAAAGTTTGGTACCTTCAAAAAAGAAATGAATGGGACAAAGACCTTTTAGAACTACAAAACAAAATAGATAAGTTAAAACTAAAATTAATGTTAAATGACAAAGCAGTGCATATTGAAATTTCAAAATTAAATAAAAAAATATTTAGAAATATTATCATAAAGTTGCTATAAATGTGGAAAAATTAAAATTACAATCCTATTCTGTAAACCCTAGACATTTAGACAAACTAGCTATCAGAGCCCCAAAAAAATAATAAATAAAATCATATCAATGAAATTAGGTACAAGAGCAATAACTCGGTCAAGAGAATAACTGATTTAAGGAGTATATTAGAAACATTTAAAACATATTATAGATCAATCAATTATATAAATCCACTTTTAGAGACAGATTAAGCAATAGATACATTTCTATAGGAAAATATAAAAACTCCAATGTCAAATCAGCAAAATAACATACTAAATAAAAAAAACTTTAGCTTAAGTGAAAGAACAAGTCAAGAATTTGAAGAATAATAAAGCTCCAGGATTGGATGGATGTAGAAATATAGAAGATTTTTTCCAGAATACATAATAAAGATGTTATTAAATACTTTCACTATGATTAAACAAAAATTAATAATCCCCTATCTTGGAAATACTCAATAATTTCTCCCATTATGAAACAAGGTAAAGACCTCACATTCTGTGCTTCCTATATCATTATTAAACATAGATTACAAAACCTTTATGTCCATCTTGGCCAAGAGACTAAAGAATGTATTACCTAACTTAATACATCATGACCAAACAGGATTAATTTTACATAGGAAAGTACATGATAATATTATTAAGTTATTAACTATAATAGATATTGCAAACAAAACTAATAAACAACTATTATTAGTTTAGATATTGATAAGGCATTCAGTTCCATCAGTTGCTCATATTTATAAAAAAATTTTGATGAATACAATTTTTCTTCAGACTTTACTAACTTAATAATGAACATATGCAATGAATCACAAGCAGATGTTAAAATTGGTTCATGTTTATCTTCACCATTCAAAATCCTTAAAGTAACTAGATAAGGATGCCCAATGTCCCAGTTATTATTTGCTCTATCAGTGGAACCTTTTGCTTCATATATTAGAATATTAGAAATGACTCAAACATAAAGGGAATCTAAGTAAATGAGGATTATTGTCCAAAAGTTCAACTGCTCATCATCATCATCATCATCATCACCATCATCATCATCATCTTCTTTCAGCTGTTCCCATTAGGGGTCACCACAGCGGATCATCTATTTCCATTTATTCCTGTCCTCTGCATTTTGCTCTGTCAAACCAACCACCTGCATGTCCTCTCTCACCACATCCATAAACCTCATCTTAGGCCTTCCTCTTTTCCTGTTACCTGGTAGCTTCATCCTTAACATCTTTTTCCCAATATACTCAGCATCTCTCCTCAGCACATGTCCAAACCAATGTAATCTTGCCTCTCTGGCTTTGTCTCCAAACCTTCCAACCTGGGCTGACCTTCTAATATACTTATTCATAATCCTGTCCACCCTCGTCACACCCAGTGCAAATCTTAACATCTTTAACTCTGCCACATCCAGCTCAAACTCCTGCCTTTTTGTCAGTGCCACTGTCGCCAACCCATATAACATAGCTGGTCTCACTACCCTCTTGTAGACCTTCCCTTTCACTCTTACAGGTACTCGTCTGTCACAAATCACTCCTGACACTCTTCTCCACCCACTCCATCCTGCCTGTACTCTCTTCTTCATCTCTCTTCCACACTCACCGTTACTCTGAACTATTGACCCCAAGTATTTAAACTCATCCACCTTCGCCAGCTCTACTCCTTGCATCCTCACCATTCCTCTATCCTCTCTCTCATTCACACACATATATTCTGTCTTAGTCCTGCTGACTTTCATTCCTCTTCTCTCTAGTGCATATCTCCATCTCTCCAGGATCTCCTCCACCTGTTCCCTACTCTCACTATACATCACAATGTCATCTGCAAACATCATAGTCCACGGGGACTCCTGTCTGATCTCGCCTGTCAACCTGTCCATCACCATTGCAAATAAGAAAGGGCTCAGAGCAGATCCTTGATGTAACCCCACCTCCACCTTAAACGCATTCATCACTCCCACAGCAGACCTCACCACTGTCACACTACCCTCGTACATATCCTGTACCACTCTTACATACTTCTCTGACACTCCTGACTTCCTCATACAATACCACAACTCCTCTCTAGGCACCCTGTCATATGCTTTCTCTAAGTCTACAAAAACACAATGCAACTCCTTCTGACATTCTCTGTACTTCTCCATCAACACTCTCAGAGCAAACATTGCATCTGTAGTGCTCTTTCCTGGCATGAAACCATACTGCTGATCACTAATCATCATGTCCCTTCTTAACCTAGCTTCCACTACTCTTTCCCATAACTTCATGTTGTGACTGATCAGTTTAATCCCTCTGTAGTTACTACAGCTCTGCACATTACCCTTATTCTTAAAAATCGGTACCAAAACACTTTTTCTCCATTCCTCAGGCATCCTCTCACTTTTCAAGATTTCATTAAACAATCTGGTTAAAAGCTCCACTGCCATTTCACCTAAACACCTCCATGCTTCCACAGGTATGTCATCTGGTCCAACAGCCTTTCCATTCTTCATCTTCTTCATAGCTATCCTTACTTCCTCCTTGCTAATTGATTGTACTTCATGATTCACTATCCCTATATCATCCGACCTTCTCTCCCTCTCATTCTCTTCATTCATCAACCCCTCAAAGTACTTGTTATTTATTTATTTTTATTTATTTTACATTTGTTGACTGGGAGTGTCTGACTAGATACTAGCCCATTTTCAGCAGAGGCCAGGGGAGAAAAGCTCCAAGGGAATACATTTTTACAGTTTACAGACAAAACATTAGTAGGTAACACTTTTTAGACAATACATTATAAAGACAGGCTACACAGATGTTAGTATAAGGTGATCACATGGTTTTCACTTTTGGAACATATTCACTGTATTTGTTAGCTACATAAATCATTCCATGTCTTTGCAAGATAATTACAATTCAATACAAAACAAATAAAAAGACTTTAAATGAAAGAGAAGATAATTATTTCAGTCAATTCCTCTATACACATAATTTAAGGCACAGAGCTGGTCTGTCCCGTGATGATCTAGCAATTTGTAAGTGTAGTATGAGTAAGATGTAGCTACTTTTTGATGTCACATAAACATATCTTCATGGACAGTATAGGTAAGTAGCTCCTAACTAATAGCGTAAAGAATTAGCCAGGGGTGATACAGGAGCATAGTCAATTATTCATGAGGTGAGCTTTAAGCAGTTTCTTGATGTGGGTTGGGGATTTGTTGTCAGTTATTTGGGTAGGAAGGGAGTTCCAGATTTTAGAAATATGACTGTTTGCGGATGATATGTTATTAACATCAAATTATATAGATGGATCTGTTACAATGTATTATAAATGCTATCAATAAATTTGAGAAAATCTCAGGGCGTAAATTCAATCAATATAAAACCAAAACATTATTAAATAATAAGAAAATAAATAGAAACTTACTAAAGTATAACACTTTTAATTAGGAAAATGATATGATAGATTATCTAGATAGTAGTATAAAGAACACATGGAAAGAGACTATTAAATTAAATTATGCTAATTTAATAGCTATAATCAGTGATTTAACTAAAAAATGGAGTAAAATGCTTTTTACTATGGAAGACAGGCTCTCATTAATAAAAATGATTATCTTACCCAAAATGTTATTTTATACATAATCACTGATTTTACCCCCACCTAAGAAAATCTTTAAACAATTAGATTCTATGTTACTCACATTTCTTTGGTTCCCTCAAAAACCCCAAAAAAGCTTACAAATGGCATATTAGAGCCTGGAAAAGTAATGGAATTGGATTTCCTAATATAGAACTATACTCCATATCTGTTATAATCAATATAATGTTATACTGGATTACATCATCATATACATCTAGTTGGAAAGAACTACATGAGATTCATATAACTGTACATTTTAAGGAATAATTTGGAATAAACCAAATTTACTGGATTCTCTGTGAATTTTGCCTGTAGATTTTGTAATTTCTCTTATGATATAAATCAAATATTCTACATTTTTAAGAACATAATAGCAATTATAGTTTTAAACAAACATTTTTTCTTATATTTCCCATAGCTTATACACAAGACTGTAAAGATTCTTTCAATACAAATAAAATACGGAACCTCAAAGACAATAATTTAAAATTCTGGCACCAGTTTATAGATAATAAGAACATCCAATTAATGAACTCTCTTTTAGCCAGATTTGATATTTGTCAAGATAATTGGTTGTATGTTCATTCATTATTACAATTTATTGAAATAAAGTGAGAGTATCACTTAACTTAGAAGCTGATAATATACCATGGTTGATACAATTATTTACTTGGTGCGATTCAATGAACAGTGAACATAAATTAAGCATATCACCCATATTTAAAATCTTAAGAGAAGATCTGCTTAATTTTGACCCAGAATTTTGCAATTACTCTATGAGGAATAATTGTGAACCTCTGTCTAATGAAAACAAGAAACTGTTATTAAAATTAATATATGGAACCTCATCATCACTATATTGGAGATTATATGCATGGAAATGTATTTATAGAAGTTTCTAGACTTCACACAAAATTGATCTGATAACTAAAAGTAAAGAAAATAAATGCTGGAGGTGTGGTGAATTTCTGGAAGCTAACTGGGTTCATATGTTCATTGGATGTAAAACTATTACACAATTTTGGAGAGATTTCAGACACTTCACAAAAGCTTTGTGGTCTGATAATTGTCAAATCACTAGTTCATTGATATTATTTAATGTACCTATCCCAAGTGTGATACCTAAACATCACTTACTGGTTCCTTGGACAATTTTAGCGATACATTGAATAGGAAAAATAAGCAAGATCTGTTGTTTGTTGAGTTTTTTGCAAAATCTCTATGTAAAAAAGAAATGCAAACCATTTGTAATCGAATATGTAATGTAACACATAAAAGAACAGCATGACAAAAAGTGGAAAATTTATTAGATAAATATTGACAAGAATTCATGGATAAGACAAATGTTTATCATGGATGATTGTATATAGTATAAATAGTTGTGATATAATATTTATTGCATGTTTGAAATGTGTATTTCTTCATGTTTATTAACAAAACAAACTAAACATGTTTTAAAAAAAATAAGTCATGATGAAAAGAAATCAATATATGTAGTCACTCTCATGAACTACACAAATTGGAGGATAGCAAAGACAAAAAAAAACAATATTCTTGCAAGGGAACAAGCTGCTGTGTAGTCCCATTACCCTCTTTGCTGATAAACAATAATGACATTACTTCACAAGCTGGGGAGAGTGTAAACAATTTCCAGAAGAAAACATTCATTCATGTACTGCATTTACTGACTTCACAACAGTGAACAGGAAACCAAATTCCCTCTTTGATTCAAAACAATAAAAACATCCAACAAACAATGAAGAATGAAGGAAAATGCAAAAAATAAATCTGTACAGAAGCAAAACTTTAACAATACCCTCTAATCAAAAAACATACCTAGAACTAGTAACAGAGATCTGCAACAGTACAGCCATATTCACAGAAAACCTATTTCAAGATGCTGTGTTTTATTTTACTGGTTTTAAAAGGCGCACAATATACCATCAGTTTAGCAAAACTTTGTATCACTAAACTCAATCACATTTTATAAATAATGTTTCAAGTACACACATTCTAGAAATACATGTCCTCAAACTCATGATGTTATTAGTGAATGTAGCTGTCACAAAAAAATGCATTTATAGCAATAGGAAAGGCACTTCACATCCTAGTGCTGTGGACCATGACCCCCACCCCTTATTTCTTAGATGCATTTGTAGGTTGCTGTACTTTTGAGAAAGAATGATCACTGTCACACAGTACAACATCTGATTCACTCTTTCTCTGAAGAGCAAAAACCTTGGACCATTGACAGTTGACTAACTTGTGCTTAATGCACATTATATATATATATATATATATATATATATATATATATATATATATATGTGTGTGTGTGTGTGTGTGTGTGTGTGTGTGTGTGTGCGTGTGTGTACATAATATATAGTAGTCCACATGGAATGAATAAAATATCAATGTCCAAATTTTTGACTCCTAAATGTCAACAAAAATTCTATGACAAGCTACTCACCTCAGAACACACAAAATAAAAAGAAAGGACTTCTGCATGGGAAACAAGCCCACCCTGCACCCCTGCTAATTACAGATACTTACACCATTACACATCTGATGGCCACTTGTTTCTTTTGACTAAAGTGTGTTGACCAAACAGATGTCAATGCTTGAGTGTTTTGTTCAAAAGTAATAATCCTGTAAATCTCTATATCTATCTATTCCTCTATATATACATACACACACAGATATATATATATATATATATATATATATATATATATATATATTCATCACATTACTACTTTGAGCAAAACACTGAAACGTTGACATCTATTGGCCATCTGTACCATTGCCATTAATATATGAATGATTACAGCACTAGTTTTGAAGAGATTCTGATAGATGCATGCAATGCTGATCATAAGCCACCAAAACTCAACTTGGTGAATCTCCAAAATACCCTCCAGCACCACTTAACTTATGCATGCTAACCCTAATGCTGTTGCTGCCCCAAACGCCACCCTACACCTTACCTTAGATGAAACTGTTTCCATAACACAAACAATATTTGTACTATGTCTAAATTTAATGACCAGGCTAAGTTAAGGGATTGCTAAAGAAAACTGTTTTCCTTTTATGGTCATTGTTTATTCCTACCTTTTCATTTTTTTGGCAAGTTGAATTTCAAAGAGATGGAAATACTCAGCTGTGTTTTGATGCTTCTATATTCTGATAAATTAAAATATACTCATGTAAGTATATATGTATGTCTGGGAGTTTATGTCAGATAAAAGAAAGCATTTTGTGGGAGAGGATCGTAGACCTAGTGATGGACTGGGAGACTGGATAATTAAGATAAAATGAAGCAGAAGACCAACAAAAAATGAATAGGTTATGTATGATGTTATGCAGTTTGCAATGCCTTGTGTGGCTTATTCTGGAAGTGACTCACCCTGTTGGCACCCATGTTCCTCATGGACAGGAGAAGTCAGTGCTGATCTGTAAAATATGTCCATCTAACCAAAGACAATTAGGACAACTCAGTACTAACATGGCAAAGCTTAAAAACAGTCTAGGGCCACTAACCTAGTAACTTCCTATGAGCCTATGAAGGGTGCAGGGCAGGCTTGGAGTTTTCTAGACAACATGAAGGCCAAAGGAGAGATGTACCATGGAGCATGCATACCAGATACCAACTTATCAGTAGTTCAGTTCTGTCTTTCAGAAATGAAAGTGAAAATTGAATTTATATTCAGGGGTGAAGGACATCAGTGCTCAGTGTGTAGCAGAGTGCAGTGCAGGCATTCAGAAATTAAAGTTACAACTGCATTTATACTAAGGGTTGAAGGACAGCAGTGCCATGTGTAGCACAGTGCAATGCAGGCATTCAGAAATAAAAGTTACAACTGCATTTATTCTAAGGGCCAAATGACATCAGTGTTTTGTGTGTAGCAGAGTGCAGTGCAGGCATTCAGAAATGAAAGTTACAACTGCATTTATTCTAAGGGCCAAAGGACATCAGTGCTGTGTGTATGTAGCACAGTGCATTCAGAAATGAAAGTTACAACTGCATTAATACTAAGGGCTGAAGGACAACGGTGCTGTGTATAGCACAGTGCAGAGCAAGCATTCAGAAATGAAAGTTACAACACTATTTATACTAAGGCTGAAGGACATCAGTGCTGTGTGTGTAGTACAGTGTGGTGCAGGCATTCAGAAATAAAAGTTACAACTGCATTTATTCTAAGGACCAAAGGACATCAGTGCTTTGTGTGTAGCAGAGTGCAGTGCAGGCATTCAGAAATGAAAGTTACAACTGCATTTATACTAAGGGCTGAAGGACATCAGTGCACTGTTAATAGCATTCAGAAATGCCTGTACTGTGCTTGTAGTCAAGTCTTCAACTCTCTGTGAATAGCATGTAGACAATAACAAGCTCCTTGTTATGTTTGTAACAAACTGCTTTTCTTTGTGCTCTCAGAAGGGATTCAGAAATTTTTTTTCCTCAACCTGGGTTAAAGGAAGCCAGGATATGGAACAGCAGCTGGCACAAAAAGCTGTATAATTGCTTGGGACTTGACTGCTTTATAGAATGTAGGGTTTCTTATCAATGCTAGAAAGAATCATGGATTCAAACATATGTTCATGGCTGGAGAAAAAGATAGCACTGTTTTCGCATTGCAGCACCTACACATGAAAGACAGGCATTCTGCCAGATACATAGTGGAGACAGCCCTCTTAAATAATAAGCCAGAACAGATTAAACAGATTAATTAATTGTATATATTGCTCTGTAAGGCCCTAATAGGTAATGGGGATCAAAGAAATGTTTTGGCCCCAGGCACAGGCTTGGTCAAAATAACTACCTGATTCACAACTTCACGTCAATAAAATGTTGTTTGGGAATGGTCTTTGGGTTATTTAACGATGGGATGATTTTAACAATATCAGAGAGTTTGCATATTTTTTATTTATTTATTTATTCTTTCTTATCTAGGTTATTCCCATTAGGCTGTTAGTCTCTTCAGTAGACAGCCAAGGTGGAATTTATACTAACAGAGAAATTTGGATGGGGCACTGGGGAAATTCGCCTACACTTTGGAGCTGCTAGATAGTACCAGAGAGCTCTTATAGCAGCAAGTAAGAGGTCTAAGTGAAGCAGCAGTATGGAGGAGCACAGAAACGCTATGGAGAGTTTGGAGGTGGAAAGTGACAATTTGAAGAAAAGTTTGCTTGATATGGAGTTTCAGAATCTTAACAAAGATTCCTGTGATGTAGATGTTACAGATAAGCAATGTTTAAATTTCTTCATGGAGAAGGAAGTAAGTGAGTCTGATGAAGCAGTGCAGATAGCAGAACTGGCATCATGTGGGCTTGCAGATCATGTTCCATAAAAATAAATCAAGCAGGATGATCCAGCTGGCAGTACTACTGTTTCAACTGTTTCACCTCATATCATGCGTTCCGGCCCCAAAATCCGGACAACACCAAGAAAGGAGGGGGGGTGTCTATATTCATCAAGGACACCCCACCTCAAGGTTGGTGGCAATGCACAATGCATCGGAGACCATCCAGGTGCAATTAACCATAGGCAAGACTGCTCTGCAATTTGTAGCATATTACAGACCACCCTCTCAATCTCAGGAACCTCACACAGCCTTCCTGAAGACACTGGAGGGGATAAATGTATCTCCAAACACCATCATACTAGGTGACTTCAACTACCCGAATATAGACTGGGATCACTACTCAAGCCCCAACACTCTAGCCCAAAGGTTCCTAGAGTTCATAAACTCAAATGCCATGGAACAACTAATCACCATCCCCACAAGAGTAGATAACATACTAGATCTCATCATCACGAACATGAGATCACAATGTTCAACACCGGAAGTATACCCCTCACTGGTGAGATCAGACCATAAACTAATCTCACTGGAAGTCCACAACCGGCCCCCACCTGAGATAAAAAAGACTACAGTGAAGAACTTCTCAAAAGCCGACTTCACACTTCTAAAGACTAGTGTGGTTTCTTTTAAGGCCCCTGAGCCTGCGGAAACCATTACTCAAGCCGCTGAAACACTTACAAATGCCTTCTACCAGCACCTACAGGACTGCATGGATCAGGCAATCCCAAACAAAACAAAGACTCTTTGTACCAAAGGCAAGCATCCAGTCTGGTGGACCCCAGCCATAAACAAGCTCTAAAACAAAAGGAGAAAGCTACTACAAGATAGAGCAAAATCCTTAAAAGGGAAGACACCTTTGATCATTATAAGTAAAAAACTAAGATCTCTCATAAAATCATCCAAGGCAAATTTTGAGAGAAAAGTCGCTAAGGACTCAAAAGACAATCATAAGGCCTTTTTAGCTATGTTAGAAACCTGGGAGGAAACTCCCAGATATGCTCAGAATTAGTTCAAAATGATGTAAAAATTACTGAACCTACAGACATTGCCAACATACTGGCTGACAGGTTCAGTGCAAACTTCTCCCCCCCTCCCCCCCTAAAGGTGAAATATCTATACAAGAGGATTGTAGCCCCCCAAACATCTCTAACGCTCAGGTGAGAACTGCTCTCTCCAAGGCAAAAAACACAGCATCCATGGGACCAGATGGTGTCCCCGGTTGTGTGCTCCACGAACTCAATGAGGAATTAAACCCGCAGTTAGGGCAGCTGTTTAAACTTAGCCTCACCTCAGGATACGTACCCAAGGAGTGGCGTACGGCAACTGTGGCCCCACTTCACAAAGGCTGTGACTCCACCGACCCTGGAAATTACCGTCCCATCAGCTTGACAAGCCTGATCTGCAAAGCTATGGAAAGGATCATAATGGAACTCATAAATAAAGACATAGGGGACTTGCAGACTTTGGATCCAACCCAGTTTGGCTTTGTCAAAGGCAGATCATGCCTTTTAAACTTGGTTGACTTTTTCGAAACAGTCACCAAGGCCATTGATGAGGGAAAGGCAGTCCACACAGCCTACCTCGACCTGGCGAAGGCTTTCGACACAATACCACACTCAGGTATCACTGAAAAACTCATCAGCTTAAATGTAAACCCATACGTCACAAGATGGGTTGCAAACTGGCTAAGTGACAGAACCCACAGGGTCAGAGTTGCTGGTGCCATGTCAGACTCAAAGCCTGTCACAAGTGGTGTCCCACAGGGCTCAGTCCTGGGCCCACTCTTGTTCGGCATCTACTTTTCGGAAGTACAAGCAAACACAGAAGGGTTATGGCTGTCAAAATTTGCAGATGACTGCAAACTGGGCGCCATAGTTGAGAACACATCTGACACAGATATCCTTCAGAAGGGTCTTATAGAAATGGATAACTGGTGCCAGAGCCATGGCCTGAAGTTAAACGCCAAAAAATGCATAGTCATACCTTTCGGGAAAATCAAGGTTACCCCTAGCTACCATATAGGCGGCAATCCACTAAGCACAGAAGAGGTTATCAGGGATCTGGGGACCCAGGTCGACAGTAACCTTTCATTTGACACTCACGTTGCCAAAGTAGTTAGGAAGACCTTCTACATTGCCCACCTGATCATGAAGGGATTCACATCTAGATCAAGGGAGGTCATAATCCCCCTGTACTCATCACTCATCAGACCAATGATTGAATACAATGCCCCATTCGGAATGTATCTGACACGGCACCTTCAGCAACTGGAAAGGCCCCAAACGTTCCTCACCAAAAGGATAAAGGGTCTCAAAAATATGTCTTATGCTGCCCGGCTGAAGGAACTTCAGCTCTATTCGGTCGCTTGCCGTCTGCTCAGAGGTGACCTGTGCCTGACATACAAGGTCATGTCCAACCCGGAATTGATGAACATGCTTCACCTCAAAAAATCTAGATCCCTCAGAACTACAAGGGCGGGAGACTTAAACCTTGACACGGTTATTAATAGGACGTGTTGGAGGGACAGATTCATCACCCAGAGACTCCCTATGCTGTGGAACAAAATCCCGGTACATATGAGGCAGAGCACCTCGCTGGCTTTGTTCAAGAGAAATCTTGACCAATGGATGGGAGATCGCAGATATACCCCAGGGATTATCTCAGTGTCACTGCTTGACAGAGGCACAGCAAAATAATGGGCATAGTATCCTTCAAACTAAAGGGGTGGTGAAAGCCACAAAACTCTGGGCTAGGCTTATAAATGCCCTTGGGCAGATAGCCTAGTATGAACCTATGAACCTATGAACCTATGAACAGGTGAGATGGTAGATAACAGTTTTGGAAGTGCTGAGGATCATAATGGGGAAAAAGAACAAGGTAATGCGGCAGCAGAGAATGCAGAAGTTAAAACTTATGCAGCAGTGATAGAAAGTAAAAGAGCAAAGCAGCAACAAACTGAGAAGGTATCAGGTCTATATCACATCATCAAATCACTATTAAGTGAACGCTTCTTTGTCAAACCTATTCAGCAAAAAAACTAATCATCAAATCAGTTTTCAGTGAAAACTTTCCTAGGGTGATCCTGATCCTGGGTGATTTTAATTACCCAACCATAGATTGGAAAAACTACTCATGCCAGAATACTAATGCCCAGAGATTCCTCGATTTTATCAGTACAAATGCCTTGGAACAGCTAGTTGTTACTCCACAAGAAGTGATAATATCTTGGACTTGGTATTAACCAACATGAGTAACCACTGCAACACCCCTACAGTATCATCGTCCCTTGTAAGATCCAACCGTAAAGCGGTCACTTTCAAAGTCACCATCTCCCCTGACCTCCCTCTACCTAGGGTCAAACAAAAAGAACTTCTCCAAAGCTGATTACAACCTGCTGAGGGATGGTATAAACAGCTTCACAGCCCCCTCCTCCATTGTAGGAACTGGCAACAATGTCCAAATCTACACCAAAGTACTATATGAGCATTTATACAGATGCATTGAATCAGGAATACCTGACAGGACAAAGTCATCCTCCGCAAGGAAGAGTAAAACTGTCTGGTGGACATCTGTAATAAATAAACTGTATAACAAAAGGACAAAATCACTGTCCAGGACCAAGAAGGAGCAGGTGCTCAATTGGAAGCAATCTCTCCTTAGCCTGAACATGCAAATAAGAGCACTAGTGAAGTCCTCTAAAGCCAACTCTGAGTCCAAATTGGACACAACTACTAGAGACAATCATAAGGCCTTCTTCACATATATCAGAAATCTCAAAGTGAGCACCCAGATCTGTTCAGAACTGGTAGTCAAGGATACCATATACAGAAATGCTGTAGATACAGCCAATATACTGGCTGACAGATTCAGCAAAAACTTCTCCCCTCTGTCATCCCCAGTGCCTGGCCCCCAGCCCTTATCTCTAGGGAACAGGTCATCACTGCCCTCCCAAAGGCAAAAAATACAGCCTCCATGGGACCTGATAACATCCCAGGCTGCATCCTTCATGAACTCAGGTGTGAACATGCAGAACCATTAGGAACCCTATTCAACCAAAGCTTGAGAACCAGCTTTGTCCCAGCCGAGTGGAGGAGAGCCACCCTTTACACAAAGGAGGAGCATCCACCGATCTGGGAAATTATAGATCCATCAGCCTAACTAGCCTGATCTGCAAGGCCATGGATCAGATTATCATGGACCTCAATAACTGGGACATTCAAAACCTCCAAACACTCGACCACACACAGTTTGGCGTTGTCATGGGGAGGTCATGTCTGTTAAATCTGGTTGATTTGTTTGAGACAGTCACCAAAGCCATGGATGAGGGGAAGATGGTGCACACCACGTACTTTGACCTAGCCAAAGCCTTCAACACTATTCCCCACTCAGGAATAGTAGATAAACTCTCTCAACTCGGCATCAATCCATATGTTACCAGATGGGTAGCAAACTGGCTGACTAATAGAACCCACCTAATCAAAATAGGGGATGCCACCTCAAGTAGTCGACCCATAAAAGCAGTGTACCCCAGGGATTGGTCTTAGGGCCTCTGTTATTCAGGATATTCTTCTCTGAGGTGCAGGGCAAAACCAGAGGACTATGGCTGACCAAGTTTGCACATGACTGCAAGCTGAGTGCAGTCATCAATTCCCCAAGTGATGGGGATGTCCTGCAAGAGGGTCTCACCCAAACAAATGACTGGTGCTGGAAACATGGCCTCAAGCTGAATGCCAAAAAATGCATCATCATCCCCTTTGGGGAGAGTGACATCCCCACATATTATCACATTGATAACAATGTCCTAAGTACACAATCAGTAGTGAGTGATTTGGGTACCTAGGTTGATAGCAACCTTACTTTTGACCACCATGTTGCTTCCATTGTACTGAAAGCTTTCTACATGGCCCACCTCATAAGTAAGGGTATCTCATCTAGGGACAAAGAGGTCATAACATCCCTGTATTCTTCCCTTATAAGGCCAAATATGGAGTACAACACCCTCTTCGGCATGCACCTCGCAAAACACATGCAGCAGCTGGAAAGATCACAGAGGTTCCTCACCAGGAAAATCCAGGCCCTCTGACATCTACCTTATACAGATAGGCTAAAAGCCTTATCCCTCTACTCAGTTTCATACCGACTCCTCATGGGTAACCTTTGTTTGGCATATAAAGCAATCTCAGACCCCACCTTGATGGGACTGCTGCATATCTGTAAGTCAAGCACCACTCAGGCAACCCATAAGTATGACCTCAACCTGGTCTTTGATATCAATAGGACATTTTGGCATGACAGATTTGTGTCCCAGAGACTCCCCCATCTGTGGAATAGACTCCCTCTCCACATCAAGCTAAGTACCTCATGCGAAAAAAAAAAAAACATTGTGAAGCACTTGCCAAGATTTATTTTTTGTGGCTGATCACAGAGGGACATTAAAATATGATGAATAGCCTAAATCATATTTCTTTTATGAGAACTGTTCTCATTTAGTTAATGATTTTGGCAAAAAAAATCCAAATAATGTGGGGAGTAAGGGCATACAGCAAGAAGGTGTTTGCCTGAATGCAGGTTATGTTAAAAGAAGGGACACTTTTGGATGGATTGTTAAGAGCGAACAGCAAATAATGAAAAAAGGGAAAGGGAAGAAAACCTACATGAGGTAGGCAACAAGACGCTGCGGGAGAGGGTGAACAAGCTGAAGAAGACTCTGTAGAAGAAGAAAAGCATAGGAAAGGGACAAATGCACAGACAGAGAGAGAGAGAGAGTGCTTGCAGGAAGAGACATATACTTTTATTTTTTTTATTTATTTTCCAGATAGTGAAAAAGCTGATTCTAAGGATCAAGGATTATTTGTGCATAAACACGGGAAAAAGTAAAAACAAGAAAAAATTAAAAAATATTAAAAATATTTCCACTAAACTTAAAACTAAGGAAACGGTAATAAAGAAAAACTAACAATTTTAGAGTACTTTCAGCAAATGCAAACAGTATTATTAACACTTAAGGAGAACAGGGACACTGGAGTGGTGTGCTTGGTATGATGTGAATTTTATTCTTTTAGAGTATGTAAGATTCCTGGCAAGTGAAAAAGGACTACAAGGAGGAAAAATAGAAAAATTATGGGATGGAAATATAATAAGGAACTTAGGGTGGAAAGGTTAATTGTGGATGTCAGGTGGAGAGAACATGGTTATAGAATTACAGCATTATATACATATATAACTAGCAAGGAAAGAGAATCTGTTTCATCATCAAACATTAGACTATGTGGTGGTTAACATGAAAATTACAATTGCAGAGGACTTTAATTGTAATTTAAGGAAAGATATAAAAGTAAAGGGAAATATTTAAAAAACAGTACAGGAAGTGATAAAATGTGGTGAATTAGTGTGTGAAATAAAAATTAATGGTAGGTGGCACACTTGGATCTTAAATTGATTATTTTGTATTATTAGAAGTCCTAGGGGTAGGAGATGTGACAGGTTTTCCAGATCATTTAGCAATATGGATGGAGGTAATGGAAGAAAGGGAGTATATTAAAATGGCAAAGGGAATAAAGTGAATAAATGAAAAAATACAGGATGAAATTGGAGATTTAAAAGTATTGCAACTATGGATGGATCATATAGCCATTAAGGATGGATTCAAAAACTGGTCTGAATGGTGGATTAAATTTAAAAAAAAAAGTGTGATCTCTGTCTGGCATACAAAGCAATCTCAGACCCCGCCTTAATAGGACTGCAGCATATTCACAAGTCAAGCTCCACTCGAGTAACCCACACGTGCAACCTCAAACTGGGCTGTGACATCAATAGAACTTGTTGGCGGGACAGATTTGTGTCCCAGAGCCTCCTCCATCTGTGGAATAGACTCCCTCTTCACATCAAGCAGAGTACCTCATTATCCCTTTTTAAGTGCAACCTGGATAACAGGATGGGAAACAGATAATACACCCCTAGGATTCCACATGTGTCTCTGTTGGACAGGGGCTTTGGGTGCTGACTTGTCTAAACATGGGCTAAACACTTGCCTAGACTTATAACGGCCGCATAGTCAATAGCCTAATAACTTCCTATGATCCTATAATCCTATGATTGTAGAAGTAGGAGTGGTGGGCATTTATGCAAGAATAACAAAGATAATGCAATAAGAAAATTGATAAATAGTAAAAAAAAGTATATATAAATACATATGCATCTGTCTGTAAATATGTACATTTTGTAAACATGTAAATAATGGTTTTATGTTATGTTAAATACAGCATAACACACTCAAGTCATTGCACCACTGGTCCAGTATGATTTTATCATAGTCCATGTGGGTGTAAATAAGCTGAGACTTACCTCTCATGATTATAAGAAGACAGACATTATGGACATCTGAATATTTGTCTCATACTGGTTTGTGCCTTGCACAGAGCATCATCATACATTCTCCAAGGATGATGCCACAGTATGAATGAAAAATTATTTACTTTAACAAGTTACTCAGTTTCTGGTGTCAGTCTAGGGGAATTCAATAAGGAACATAGGGTGGAAAAGTTAATTGTGGATAGATTGTGGACTAGAGAACATGGTCAACAGACCATGTTGCTTTGCCAAATATGGGCAGCTCCTATCCCCCAGGGCTTCTGGATTTTAACTAAAATGTTATCCTCCTCTTAGAATCTTTTTTTAAGCAATGCTAAAGTGATAAACATACCAACATAGCAAATGAAACCCAAAAGAACCTAAAGGCATTACTGCTCAGTGCTAGGAGCCTTAACAAGAAAATCCGCACCCTACAAGCTCTCCTCATTCTGGAAAATATAGGCATCTATACCATTACTGAGACATGATTTAAAGCAGCATCATGAAGTAATGTGGCAGTGGAAAGCTACTGTGCCTTCCACACATTAAGATCATCAGCTTTACAGACAGGGACTAAAGGTGGAGGTGTCTTGATCTACATTAACAACAAATGTACCTAGAGGTTGATTAAACAGGATGATACCCCAGAGGTCATCCATGTGCAAATCCTCATAGATAGAGTCCCTTACCATATCTTAAAAACCTTTAGGTCACCATCTATGTTTCAAGAATCCTACAGCCCTTATCTAGACCTACAGTAAGTAGTCTCCATCCAACCAAGTACTGTATTCATGGGAGACTTTAACTATAGACTGGGAAACATACACTGCCACCAACTTGCAAGCACAATGCTTCCTGGAATTTATCAACACAAATGCCCTTGATAAGTTAATGCATACTTCTACCTTAGGTTCAAACATACTGGACCATGTCTTTGCCAATATGGAAGAGTGCTGTAGCCATTCCTGTGTCACGTCCTCACTGGTGATGTTGGATCACAAAGCTGCCTCATTCAAAATAAAAATCAACTTGGAAAAAAACAGCAAAACCTGTTACAGTTAGAAACTATTCTAAGGCAAACTACATCCTATTAAGTGACAGTTTGTCAAAATTCAATGCCCCTTCCAACCCAGTGTTCATGGCAGCATTTGCAGAATTATTCACAGAAACACTGTACAGACAGGTAAATGGCTGTAGAGAGGCTGCTGTACCTGCCAAAACCAGAAAAAAAAAAACACACTGTTGGAATCCTGAACTTAAAAGGAGTATATAAAAAAGGGAAAAAAGGCATGGAGAAAGTCAGAAAGGCAAGTCTCATAATGACAAGAGCTCAGTAACAAAATGAAACAGGAACTAAAAAAACTAGTTAAATTCCACAATGCCAACTATGAGGTCAAGATAGTTTTTCAGGCTAAAAACAACTACAATGGCTTCTACAGCTATATCTGAAACCTCAAAGGTAACATGCAACATTGTGCTGAACTAGTAGCAAATGGTATCACCTTCACCGAGCAGAGTTTCATAGTAATCCTGCTTGCTGACAAAGTCATCTCAAACTTTACCCCTCACTCCTCCCTGCCACTTCTTGTAAAATCCCTACTAGCATAATCCCCCAACCATCATCAGGAAGCAGGCTATAGCAGTGCTCAAAAGGCTAAAAACATAGCCTTAATGGGCCTTACAATATCTCAGGTCACCTCCTAAATAGCTTGAAACATGACCTATTAGAAAAACTTGAGTAACGTTTCAACTACAGCCTCAAAATAGGCGACACACCAAACAAATGGAAGACAGCAATGGTTTTCCACATTCATAAGGGTGGACCATCAACTGACCCTGGAAACTACAGATCTATTAGCCTGACAAGTCTAATATGTAAAGCCATGGAAAGAATTATTATTAAAATAATCAGCAAAGACATTGCCAATTTACAGACACTAGAATCATCTTAGTCTGGTTTTGTCCAAGGAAGGTCATGCCTACTTAATCTGCTACATTTCTTTGAGAAGGTAACCAAGGCAATGGATGAAGTAAAACAGTGTATACCACCTACGTTAACCTGGCTAAGCCATCTGGCACAATACACTACTCAGGAATTTGGACAAACTCATTGAACTAGGCTGAAATCCCTACTCAACTCACTGGCATACAGATAGGACATTAGAAGTCAGGATTGGTGAGACTATCTCAATGAAGAGGTAGTTCACTCAAGGAGTAGCACAGGGCTCCATGCTGGGCTCACTACTGTTTGCCATCTATTTCTCAGATGTTCAGGTTAATGTCAAGGACCTCTAGTTCACCACATTCACAGATGGCTGGAAAATTGGAGCTATTATACAGTCCCCCTTATGACACTAACATCCTGCAAGAGGCTCTAACACAAACAAATGGCTATTGTCAAAGCCATGGATTAAAACTCACTGTAAAGAAGTGCATTATAGTACCTTTTGGGTCATCAACTCAGGCAAATTACTACATTTATGAGATATGTGTAAGAGTTGACATGGTTGAGTTGACATTTTTTTTTAACTTGCTGATACTACAAATGATATTGTATTATGTGCGAGTGGTTTCACTAGATCATATTGATGGATTTTGCATCTGGTGGAATTGAGTGTTTTTTCTGTTAGGTCTATTTAGAGCCAGGCTTTAATTTCTGATAATTAAAGTAGTATACATTGTGAAGTCACTGACGACTGGCTTATCTCACACTTGGAGAGCTTGCTAAGTTGTTGGTCTACACCTATGGTTCTAATCAGGCTATTACCTAATTATACAGTCCTTTTTCTATAATTACAAATGTTTCAGTGAGTTAACATTCTTTTAACACCTTGGTGACTGACAATCCTGATACTTGCCTCACATGTGAGTTTTCCATGTTTAAAATGATTTCAATATATCTGTGATACTTTTCTGTAATCTGTTTGACCAACTCATACACTGTACTAGTGACAAAATTATTTAAAGTGTGATCTACAGCTAAGATATTATGTACTGTGGTTTCTTGTTTTACCAAATGTAAAGTTGTCTTCTGCATCTTTGCAAAATTGAACTGTGCATGCATTGGCTGTGTGTATTCCTCAGCTTATTGTTGAACTGGATATTCCCAGTTCCCTTCCTACTTTTATAGAAGGTGAATTAGGAACTGCATTCTTGTTTGTACTCTGTATGCTATAGTTCTTCATTTGATTTCTTTGCCATTGCAAACCAATTTTTTTTTTCACTTGTCCTCCAAGCTTATCCTCTCTCTTTCTTTCTTTGTATATAACCCCTCCTTTTGGCTCATTTTCTTCCTCCTTTCTCTCTCATTCTCATACTTTACTCTATTGCTGATATTCTCTCTTTCTAATCTCTCACCTTGTCACTTTTACTATTTCTCTATTGTCTAGTACTTCATGGTCTTTTCCCATAATTTCCCCTTTTTCCTCCCACTCTCATACCTACAATGTGCTAACTCAGTGTTCTCTTTTTCCTCTCTTTCAGTAAAGTGATCCGGGTGCTCCTTCCCTGCCATAAACCTAAAGGATAATTCCTCTTATTAAATCTGAAGACACCCATGACGTTGTTTGCTTGCAAGGCTTTTTATAGAGTAAACTCCAAAAGAAGCATTGTTTCATGTATGTTGCAATGTACCTACTTTATCATCAGTACCTGTACTGACTATACTTATTTGGTAACCCTTCTATGAGAGATCTAGCAGCCAAACGCAGACCCCTACCCAGTGCCTCTACCAAGTCTTTTTTACCATACCTTCTTACTTTGGAATTAAGACCTCTGCTTTTACCTCTCCCAGTTGCCTTTTTTCCCGCTGACCACTAGATGGCAGCATTCTACCATAGCTTTTAAATATCTAGAAGTCCTAATCCTTTTTGTAGTAACTATTACTGTCCTAATCCCCTTGCTAAATGATTTAAATTTGAATATCACCTTCATAATCTTTTTGCTAAATTTTTGTATTGTTAACAGTTTCCTTTACCTTTATTCTCCCCCTAATTTCAACAGTTTAAAGCTAAAATACTAAAGACAGCTGACACTTTTTTCTGTTGTACTTGCCTTCCAGCTCTACCTGCTCCGTTTGCCCTGTGAGCTCACTCCACTCCCCTACCCTACCCCCAAATTCCACACACCCCCACTGCAGCTAACTTTATACTTCATTAAACCACACCCCCTTCAGCCATTATCCATTAATCTAACTAAGCTCGTTACATACTTATCAAGCCACTCCCCCTTTCCTCTTTATCTTTTTCTAATCCTTTAACATAGTCCTACCCCTAATCACTTATACTCATCCCTTACTACACAGACCCCATTACTGCCCCACTGTTCTCACTTCAGTCTCCCTGTATTCACACTTAGTACATACCAACTCTCCCTGTATCTCCTACCACACTCCACTCACTATGTCCATCTCTAACTTTAAAACACACTCCAACATGCTCCTCTTATCTGTAATACTTTGCCCTCTGCTTCTATCCTATAAGCTCACTTGCTATGAATCCCTACATCTAACTGAAATTCCTCCCCCATTAAAACAAACTACCCCTCTCACCCTTTATACTTCAAAATCCCATTGTAACATTACAACCTCATCAGCCTACATTCAAACCTGTTTCATAGAACAATCCATTTAAAATATTTTCAAACCAAAAGAACTATCCCTATTCTAGATAAACTACTGAAACTGTCTCTTATACCACAACAGTACCTACTACTACATGGCGACATTCATCCTAACCCAGGCCCAAATTCTCATATCCCATCCAGACACCTCCTGCACCCCCTCTCCTAGCAAAATCTTTCTCCATATTGCCCTCCTAAACATCCGTAGTTTAAATAATAAAATTAGCCATCTGCGTGCCTTTTAGTCTTACACTCCTTTGATATCCTATACCTAACTGAAACCTAGCTCAAACCAACCACCAAGGACAATGATATTATCCCCCCAGGCTATAACATAATTAGATTAGACTGCCCTAACAAAAAAGGAGGTGGGGTTGCAATATTATATAAATCTGAGCTGCAACTCTCTGCTCTAGATATAACTCATCCTTTACCTAGCAATGCCGAAATCCTAATGGCCAAGCTTCTAATTAATGATTAATAAATCCATTTATATTATCTGCTCCTACATCCCTCTGGGTAATAACACTAATACCACTGAAAACATCCTATGTTGGCTCTCCTCAAATTTCCCCCAAAAAACCATACTCCTTGGCAAACTCAACATTGACTGGAAAAGTTGCACTGCCAATAATCCTACTACCCTCATTAACCTTCATGGCTTTTATCAAACCATCACCCACCCTACAAGAACTCACAAATATAGCAATGAACAAACCACTTTAGATTGTATAGTAGTTAACAGTAACCCCCAATTTTATAAAACAGGCATACTTCCCAATGATATCAGTGACCACTCTCTTACCTTTATAACAAAGCTAAAAATCTCAATACCCAATCAAGTAAACTTCAGAACCGCCCGAAATAAAAAAAAAATCTAAACCCAGTTAACTTTCAAGCTGAGCTTAAAGCTTGCAATTGGACCCCTTAAAACACTTACCTCTAGAGGAAGCTGTCTCATACTTTAACAATAAATTTTCCCAAATACTAGACCACCATGCCCCTTCTCAATTGATCAGAATTAAGAACAAACCAGCTCCCTGGCTCACAAAAGAGACTAGGCAAAAAATGTGACTTAGAAATAAAATCAGGATTAAAAGGAGACATACAAAAAGGCAAATTGATCACATAAACTTTTGTCAACTGAGAAATGCCACTAAGAAAGCCATATTCCTTGACAAAAAAAACTATTACCTACAATTCCAACAAACCCAGTATCAAAACCCACAAAAATTCTGGTCAGGAATAAATAAATTACTTCATCCTGGCCACTCTAAAACACCCACCCCCTCTAATTTCACTCAACATTCTTCTACCGAAATTGTTGACACTTTCAACAAATTTTTCTCTGAAACTGTCCAATCTCTAGCCAGTTCTTTACCAGTAGTGTCCACATCTAACTTGCCTGTGTCAACTAGTTCATTACCCCTATTTCAACTACAACCCATTCCCACATCTCACATACACAACCTACTGCTGAAACTAAAACCTTGTACCCCATCAGCTGATCTCTTTCCAGCTGAATATTTGAAATTAGCAGCTGGAGTACTTGCCTTCCCCATTTCTATTTTAATTAACAGAACCATTACAGAATGTTCCATCCCTAACATCTGGAAAGTTTCACATATTATCCCTCTCCAGAAGGGAGGTAACTCAAGTGAACTTTCAAACTTCCTCCCAATAGCCCTACTCTCACCGATAGCAAAAATTATGGAGAGATGTATTCATCGCCAACTCCTTACTCATCTCCTCCAAAATCACCTTCTAGTAGACTGCCAACACAATTTTCAACCACATCATAGCACCACCACAGCTCTCCTATCCTTCGCAGACTGTATAAATAAAAATCGAAATAACAATCTCCTATTCTCTGCCATGTTTATTGACCTCTCCAAAGCATTTGACATGGTGAATCACAAACTATTGATAGATACACTTAAATCTCTCTCATTACATACACTAACAGTTAAATGGTTTCAATCTTACTTAGAAAACAGACAGCAAGCAGTCCTCTGGGACAATGAACTGTCCTCTCTGCCCCCTATTACTCTCAGAGTCCCACAACAATCAATTTTGGGACCGCTCCTCTTTACTATATTCACTAATAATCTGTTAGCCTCCCTTCCTCAAACCACCTGTATACAATATGCTGATGACTCAACCTTAATCTGTGCCACCTCCTCGCCCTTTCAACTTCAAGTCACAACCCAAAAAATATTTACCTTAGTAGAAAACTGGTTCCATCAATGCTGTCTCCTCCTTAACCCTAAAAAAACTAAATTACTGTTGTTCACTCCCATTCAGAAATCCCCCACCATAAACTTCACAGTCATCTCTAAAAATGGTACATTAATAGCTCCTGACACAACCACCAAACATTTAGTGGTAACAATTGTTCACAATCTTAATTTTGACACTCATATCAATCTAACTATCAAATTGGTTAATAGAAAACTGGGCTCCCTGTAAAAAATTAAATCCTTTCTTACTCCTTCAGCCAGGACCACTATTGCCCAAACTCACCTAATAAATACCCTCCTCTATGCCTCACCAATCTATACAAACCTCTCCAAAAGCAATATAAATAAGTTGGCAACATCTTATAACAACATAGCCAGATTTGCCACTGATGTCCCATTTCGTACCCACCACTGCAAAAATCTCAAACTTCTCGGATGGTTAGAATTGCATAGTCAGTTTCTTTTTCAGTAACTCATAATCATTCACAAGATCCTGCATCATCCCTCAAATACTCCCATACTTAGAAACCTTATAAGCCCCTATCAAAATCTTTTAACTTTACGATCTGCTCACAGAGTACTTGTCTCTACCCTAAAATCCAATAACAAATCTGGGGACTGCCCATTTACTAACTCATTTGCTACCCCGTGGAACAAACTTCCAAGAGAACTAACATCCCTGACATCCACTCCTCTTTTCAAACAACTTAAAACCTTCCTAAAATCACAATGGCTATGTCCATGCTCAAATCCTGACTGACACTGTCTCCCTTTTGATTCTCATTTTTAAGTCTATTGGTACTGGATTCCTCTTACTTTGATTATTTCCCTTTTTTACATTCCTCTTGCTTTGATTATTTCCCTTTTTTAACTATTCCTAAATAATTTTTGTTTAGCTATGTAATAACTCTCTGTGTTATGTTATCCTCTATGACTGTACTTGTAAAAAATATGTATATTAATTATGTTTAAAGTTTAAGTTGAGTCTTAATAGTTAAAAATCCTTTTTAACTAAGTTTTCAAAATTTCATTACTGTATTTGGAGCTTTTCTCCCCGGGTCTCCACTGAAAATGGACATATATCCAGTCGGAACGATAAACCGGTCAACAAATGTAAAATAAAATAAAATAAATAAATAAAAATGGCAGTAAGAGATCTCGGAACATATGTAAACAGTAATCTAGCCTTTCACCAACATGTAGCCAAGTTAGTAAGAAAATCATGTCACCCAACTTAAGTGAGGGCATGACATCCAGGTCCAAAGAAGTTATAGTAACACTATACTCATACCTTATCAGACCCATCATTGATTACAATTATCCCTTTGGCATGCACTTGACTAGGTACATGCAACAGCTGGAATGCCCACAGAGGGTCCTCACCAAAAGAATCCATAGTATTTATACACTGTCCTGTATAGATCACCCCAGAGCTCAGTCTCCTACAGCTTGTTGAGAGGCTTGTGTATATAAAGCATCCATAGATCCAGTCCTGATGGAGCTTTTGCACATCTGTCAAATGAGCAGCACCAGAAACACTAGATCTAGGGATTTGAACTTTGCTTGTGACATAAACAGAACATGCTGGCTGAATAGATATGTGACTCAAAAGATCCCCATGCTCTGGAATAGAGTCCTCATCCATGTGAAGCAGACTCCATTCCTAAACCTATTCAAATGTCATGTTGACAACTGGATGGGAAACTGCAAATTCATCCCTGAGCTGGGTACCATCTCTCTTATAGAATGAGATCAACAGTAAACATTCCCTAACTAACACTGGATGAGTAATCAAAAATTCATCCCTGGGCTGTATGGACCAAGGCCAATAGTAAGTATTCCCTAACTAACAAACTCTCCCACATACATTTTAGCAGCCTCCCAACTAACATAGCCTTCCTGACAAACATAGCACCCCCCCAAATTATGATGCACATTACCAGAAGATGTAACTGGGTTGGGTTGTGTGGATAGACTTATATAGGTCCTGGTGGTCATTATCTTGGTATATACATATGAACCTGTAAACCTATGAATAAGGAACCACTGCTCTTTTCAATAGGTGATGTGGGATCTTTTACATCCACCTGAGCTACCACCAACACAAGTAGATGATACAATGATTTAATGTCTTATCTGAAGTACAACACATTCATGACTGCAGCACCACCTTGGTCTGCACTGTTGTTTCATGTATATCTTTCTGACTGGTCAGCTGGTCACAGATACTCTGCAGGATGATATACAAGAAGGAAGTTAGCAGACATACTATTGACAATGCAAGAAAGTAAGTGAATATTTTTTAAATGACCAGTTAAGCAGAGTTAGTTGATTAAATGGCATAGCAATACCAGAAACTTGAGAATAGAGATCCAGTCGGCTTCAGGCCTGGAAAAGTTCACTGCTTATCAGACACTGGCCTCCATATTAGGAAATATTCTTTATTTCAGGAATGACTGATTGCATTTGGATAGTAAATTAGACGATCATTTTTTGGAATATTTACAATCCCTAAAACATGAACAAGTATGCATTGCATTTTCTGCTGCACAGTAATTAAGTGTTTTTTAGGGAATGAAAGTACTGAGGTATTTCAGCAGGTATAAAATAAGCATTATTTAAGGTCACAAATTGGGTTTAATACAATTTTAAAGGGAACATTTTAATGAGTTTTATATGGATTATATGAAACTCATTTCTGTTTTAATTGTAGGGTCATAAGTAGACCAGATCATAGAGGCAAGACATTAATATTTAAATTGTTAATTTATAGGCGTCAGACAATGTTTTATTTTATACAGGTAGATATTTAGCAAAAATAAATAAATAAATGCAATAGTCATTTATGTACTTAAACTTTGAGTTTATTAGCAAGAGAACCTTTGGGTACATTCATTTAAAGTTTAACTTGTTCTGGAGGGGTAGTATAGCAAGAAACAAAGTCCTATATTGATTTGTTTAAGATGAAGGAAAGTAAATAAATCTAATATTTGACTGTTTAGTAAAATATTAAGATTTTAAATCTAATGATTATAGAAGAACTTGACAGACTTGTTTCATCAATGTTTGAAAGGAATAAATCATATCAGAAAAAATATGAATTGTATAAGTTTAACCTATTATTTATTTAGGGATAGGTAATGAATTACATGTGTATGTTTTAAACCAGTTTTGTCATCTATATGCCCAATACAGTTGCTAAAATATTTTTAATTTCTCCAACACTGTAAAAAGAAGTTGAATACTTAATCTAGTAAATTCTTTGGATGCATCCAAAGAAAGAACAAAAATGTAATGTAAACATTAAGGTTTTGGTCAGTCATTTACCTATTTTAATAAAACCAGATTAATAATTAGAAATAATTGGTGGTAGTACATCTGTATGCCTGTTTGCCAAGATAAAGCAAATGATTTTGATATCCATATTTATAAGAGCCACTTGTCTATAATTTGAAATGTCAGTAAGGTCTTTATTTAGTTTGAGAATAAAAATAGATTGGGATTGATTTAAATATGGGTACATAATACTGTTTATTGTAATCTAATTGTTTAGATTTAGCAATATTTTAGAGATAATTTCTACAAAACACTTATACAATTCAGCCATGTAACCATCAGGATTCAGTAAGTTCCCTAGTTTTACATGTAGAAGTGTTTGTCATATTTCTTGAAGGCTTAATAGTCTGGCTACAAGGTTTTATATTTTTGATTTAGTGAATGGAAACTTAATTGGTCAAAATAATGACAAATTATTTCTGAATCAGACTTAACTAATGTGTTGTCATAAGGTTGCTGAAAAGATTTTTGAAAAATAGGTAAGATTTCTAAACTTGCAGTAAGTTTCTTATTATTTATTATAATTTATCTGCTATATTTTGGAGTAGAGTATGTTTTCAGTAATGTTACTAAACTGCTGATAGTAACTGAGCCCATTCAGAATAAGCAGTCAGTATTTTAATTTCATAACATGACAGCTGCTGCATGTAAAATAAATACAGCTGATGTTTTATTGCTACAGTTTGTTTATACAAATTAATATTTAATTTCGAAAGCTGATTTTTCAAGTTACTTTTTTTGTGGAAGTTTCTGTACATTTACTTTTCTTTTTATAATAATTAACTTTACCTATGAAAATATCTCTAATCTGAGCTTTGAGGGAAGTCTATTATCTTTTATGCTATGCTGATACATTTGATCATAGACATTATTTAACAATTTAATAATTTCTGACTTAACTTCCTCAATTTCTAATAGACTAAGATTCAGATTGCAATCATTATAATAGTTTTATTTTGAAAAGATTTAGTTTACATTTAAATGCAACTGAATTTTTCAGTGGTCTGAAAGAGTACAAGTGTAAATTTGTATATTTACCACCCCCTAATAAATCATTAGAGAGTTTTGAAAAATCTATCCTAGTATATGACTTGTAACATGAAAACTAAAAAGCAAAATTATTTTTCTTTGGCTCTTCAATTCTGATAGTGTCAGAAAGATAATACGTATTTTTCTAAATCTAATATCACTAATGCTGAGTTTAATGAGCTTAGTATCAATAACTGGATTCCAATTATTCCCATTATAAATTAATGATTCTTAAAAGTATACAGGAAATACATTTTTTTCATGATGAAGTTATTGTGATTAAAGCAGGGAGCAAAATGATTCAAGAAAAAATAAGTTAATTCAAATTCTTTATTTCTTTAATTATATAGCAACATCTTCCTTCAGGGTCTAATGTAGAATCTGTAACCTTACCAATGTTATTTTTGACTACAGTTGTTACCCTGAGTTAATTCATATCCATTTTATTCATTTTGTCTATAGGATTCCATTGTGTTTAACATATTTGTCTTTTGCAAAAAAGTATATAAAACAAATGAAGTTAACAGCTTGTGTTTCCTTATCTGTTGAAGTCCTCTAGTATCCCATTGGTCTATTTTACAAAGAATGTGTAATCTACAGGTTACATTTTTTGCAGGGTAGAATGGGTATGGTGTAAAGTTATTTTGCAAGCTGGGGCTAGCCTCATATATGAGAATGGTTTTATTATGGCTTACTTTGTATGTAATATTATAGAGATTTAATTTATTGTATTTTTTCATATAGTATTTCAATAACAAGATAAATATGTCATTAACAGTTTCTACCTTTAAAGATTTTTTTATCTTAAATTAATCCAATATAATCTTTTCATTAATATTTTTCCAATAACTGTTATAATATGGGTGCTTTCTTTGCATTTCATGGAATATCTTTACATTCTTACCCTTTTATTATGCATGCTTGAGGAAAATAAAATGATGGTAAGGTTTTTCAGATAATTATGTTTATTTTGTTTATGGTTTGACCATAACACTGAAAATTATGAATTGTATCTGAAATTCAATAAGATTATAGACTTATATAACTGAATCTTTAAGTCCTCTAAGAAAAGACTAAGGGAGTTACCCTGTAGAATATTTGTGTGTGTGTGTGTGATGTTTTTTTATTACTGAATGCTAATAGCAGGATTGCAATATAATACTAGAAAAGAAGAATAAGGGTAGATAGTACACAAAGAAATTATTTCCTTTGTGAGCACATTTGTGTGCCATGTCCTTTACTCTGCTAAGCAAAGAAAACAAAGTCAACTTTCAAAAGGGTTAAGGACAAATTTCATCCTCCCTAAAAGAAAATAAGAAAAATTAGAAAAAAGTGAAATCACAAAATGTTTAACAGTACTTCAGACTATCAACTTATTTTATAAAATTATGTAAATACTTATTTTCCTTATTAATACCCCATTTGTATTCTACTGTTTTAGTTTTATGTGGACAATTTGTTTTATATTCATGTTCTTTATTTGTATATGTGTTGGTTAAACCTGTCTGTACTCCTGGCTTTTGTCTGAAGATGGTCAATTGAGATCACAGCTCTGTCGATACTACAACTCCATGAAACTCAATTCTCTGAAAATGTCATCATTTCCATTGAAATATATTCTTGGGTAATTGTGCAGGCAGTAAGTCCTTATCAAAGGACAAATAAAAAAAAATAAACTAAGAGACATTTCTGAGTTCTTGCCCCATTCCCCTCCTTGTAATACTACAGCTGAGATGTAGTTATTCTATTAATTGAAAGTCAGGAGGGGGGGCAGAATTATTAGGAGGTTATATTCAGTGGGTTGCCTTTTGAGGAGTGTAGGCTTATGTGATTATAATTTGTAGACTATTAGTGGAAAACTGAGCTTTATTCCAGTTAGCACATAAAAACTAAAATGAAATAGATAAAATTCATTTCTAGGGTGTCAAAATTCAGCAAGCATCCTCATGTAAACAATACAATATACGTATAGTCCTGAATATAAAACAAATGAAGAACACAGAAATGGCACAATCAGCACTTACCTTAGCATGCTGCTCAATTGGTGATACTTACTTATCTAATACATGAGCAACACATTAGGAAGCCATTTTCAGCAATGAAATATTGCAGTGCAATTCAATACAAATAAGTTTATGCATACAATACCATTATTTAAAAAGGTAATCAATTTCTTTTTTAAATGGCAGCATTATAAAACGCAATAATACACTCTTATATGTGAGAAATGCTGGTTTACCTAGGGCTGGCTTATTGATTTGATCAGTCAGTGTATGCCAGCCATAGTTAAATCTTGGATTGCCCATATTCAGTTATGGATTATTGTTAAATTTGCTAATAGCTTTCCACAATAATCTGATATAGAACTTCCAACATGCAGATATTACCAAATAAACAATCCTTTGAAAAATGTTGGGGTTATTTTTGGCCCAAAGTTTGTTGATTGTCATGCTTCTCTTTGCTCAAACTTTAGTTTGTCCAGTGGGGACCTCCATCCAGAGAGCCATGAGTGTTCTTTGTTCTCTGTCTGGCTTCCCGACAATGACAAGATTTTCATTTTATGGTTCAGCCCTATATCTGGTGATAGTGTGACCATTTGCATTACCACAAGGGCCACCTTTGTCTCACTCTTTGTAGCTATGTGATCCTCTTTGTGCACTGAAAAGAATTACTGAAATAAATGTGTTAGAATACTATAATTTCAACTCACTGGTGGAATGTAGAGAAAATGAGTAAAAAAAGTTAATGTTTTTCTTAATAAATAGAACTATTAACACAAATAGCCTCACTGTGAATGGCTACTGTATCAGGCATGAGGCATTTTCTGCTATTGCAGAAAATGTGATCCAGAGACATATCTATCCCCAGTGTGAAAAGACCTCATTATCATCAATTTGGCATGTTTATGAATTGCAGTTTTTTTGTGGGAATCTCCACAGGTGGCCCACGCATAGTGTTATCACAGCACCCTCCTCATTCACTTTCCCATACATACACATATATTCAAACATACGCACACACCTATGGACAAACCTAAATCTCTGTCAACTGACCTGTGTTTACAGAGCATAGCTGAAGCAGGATTTTGTTTTTCCCTGTACCTCACATTTAGGCTTTATTGCCAAACTTTAGAGCGTCTTCGTTCTTATTATTTATTAGCTACATGATAAATGCTAGACCTGTTCTCCTATTAACTATTTAATTCTTTGTTTTCAGTAAGTACTGCTTGATTTGTTTCTAACTTCAAAATATCTGCCTAAATACTTCATCATTAAATTTTCAGGGTCTACTTGTTAGTTTCCCCTCAAATGTTTGGTACTGCCCTGTATAGACACAGACATCTTGAGTGACATTTTTCCTGTAAAAGCATGACTGAAATTTCAGTAATACCTAATTGCACACAAGACAACGAGTTTGCAATTACAAACACTGTCCCCGGAGTTGCAAACGGGATACTCCTGACACTACATTATATTCTCACTCCAAATTTCTAATCAATAAAAAAGGGTATGTTGCCATGGATATGAACTTTCCCACTATCTCTGTTACTAGTTTGTGGATATGGGCATCCTAAGCAATGTAGAAATTGCCTCAAATTTACTGACAACCAGTTAATTCTCGTACAAACTGATATGTTATGTGAAAGTTGTAGTTACGCAACGTCAATGGAGTCAATGCTCTCACATACAAGTTCTCCTAATGTCAGTAAGATTGTCAGTAGTACACACGCTGCACCATTACACACAATTCAAAGCAGATATATATAACCACATATGCTGAGCACTTAAATGTAACCTTCCTAAACTCCGGAGACCTCCTAGATGAAGTACACATAGCAAATACTCTCAGCATCCCAAATGTGCTCTTTCAAAACAACACCTACATCAACATATAGAGCTGTGTTTCATAGAGCCTCTACTTCTAAGCCCATAAGGCAAGCCACCACACAATCTAACATTTTGGTCATTAGAGACTCCACCATGAGACACATTGATGTCCCTCTCACCAAACTGAATAACGAGAAAGTCATGGTCAGTTGCTTATCAGGGGCTGGGATCTGCCACATTGCACACACAGTCAGGTCACTGGACCATAAGTACCAGTATGACTCAGTCATAGTCCATGCGGGTGTAAAAGGCCTGAGACATACCTCCCTAGATTATAGGTTCATAGGTAGGTACTAGGCTATCAGCCCTAGGGCCTATACACGCCTAGCCAAAAAGGTACCCTGACTTTTGCCACCCAAGAAAATTATTTTCTTGTGCCCTGGTTGAACAGAGCCACAGAGGTGATTCTCAGGATGAATTTCCTATTTCCCATTTAATCATCAAGATTTTTCTTGAAGAGTGCTAATGAGGAGCTTTGTTTGATATAGATAAGTAGTCTATTCCAGAGTATGGGAAGTCTCTGGGACAGGAATCTATTCCCTCCAGCATATTCTGTTTATTGCGGTGACAAGGTTTAGGTCCCTAGACTGTGTAGCTCAGAGGGATTGGGATTTCTTTAAGTGGAGCATGTCCAACAGCTCTTGGTTTTACATAGCTTTGTATGTCAGGCAGAGATCGCCTCTGAGTAGGCGATATGCGACGGAGTAAAGCTGGAGTTTTTTCAGACAGTCTGCATAGGTCATTTGTTTGAGGCCAGTAATCCTCTTTGTGAGGTATTTCTGTGGCTTTTCCAGTTGTTGTAGATGTCTTGTGAGGCACATACCAAAAGGCATGCTGCACTCCATAACGGGTCTAATGAGTGACGAGTAGAGGGGAACAATGACCTCTTTTTTCCTGGAAGAGAAACCTTTTGTAATGAGGTGTGCCATGTATAAGGATTTCCTGACTACTGTGGTGATGTGATTGTCAAAGGAGAGACTACTGTTCACCTGTGTCCCAAGGTCTCTTGTCACACTTTTGGTGTTAAGTAGACTATCTCCTATGTGGTAGCTCATGGGTACAGAGTTTTTACCAAAGGGGATGACAATGCACTTTTTGGCATTGAGCTTGAGGCCATGGCTTTGACACCAGCCTCAGTGAGGCCCTTTTGTAGGATGTCCACATTGTTAGGAGTTTCAATTATGGCTCCTAGTTAGCAGTCATCTGTGAACTTCATTAGCCAAAGACCTTCTGTGTTAGCCTGTACTTCAGAAAAGTAGATACTAAACAGGAGAGGACCCAGGACTGAACCCTGTGGTACTCCACTTGTCACTTGTCTTAAGTCAGATTTGGAGTCTGCTACTTTCACAGTCTGGGTTCTGTTAGTGAGCCAGCTGGCAACCCATCTTCTGACATAGGGATTTATACTTAGTTTAGTGAGTCTATCTATAATTCCAGAGTGGGGGATGGTGTCAAAAGCCTTGGCAAGATCTAGATTGGCTGTGTGAACCACCTTATCCTGGTCTATGGCTTTGGCGACTGCCCTAAAGAAGTCCATCAGGTCCAGGAGACATAATTATATGAAGAGAAACTGGCCCCAAAGATATGCTGCTATCTACCTGCAAAAAAGCAGGTACTTTTAGATGTGTTTTTTTGTAACCAATGCAAATATACCTTGGTAAAAAATGAAGTGAAAGTTAACATTTTGGTTAAAACAATGTTTCATTGTCACTGTAACTCTGTTGGTATTGTTTATTTAGCTTTATGCCAACAATGTGTTTTTACATAGATAAAACACAGAGGAGATGTAAGGACTGCATCTATGAGCATATGCTTAACATTAGGAAGCAGAATAGGAACAGTTATTAGTTTCCCTGGACATAATTTTGGCTTCAAGGGGATAGATATGGATAAAAGAAATCCTAGAGGGGGGCCATGGAGTGACTTAATTTAGTCTAAGGAATTGATGTGGTAGATTAGGCAAAATTCCTACATCCATCCTAGCCTAAACAAAATGTTTCTGTTGCCAGCATTTTGAGGCTCTTATCCTATGTACTTTAAACTCACGTTTATTTTTATTGGTAGAAATATGTACACATAGATTTACTATAGTATATTTTAATCATGTATTTTACTGTTTCTTCTCTTAATCTTCTTCTTCTTTCAGCTTTTCCCGGTTAGGGGTCGCCACAGCGGATCACCTGTCCGCTCATGATTGACAGTGGAGTTTTACAGTGTCAAGTTGCCAGCCCAGCGCCCAACCTTCCACAGAAGGCACACACACACACACACACACACACACACACACACACACACACACACACACACACACACACACACGCCTAGGGCCAATTTAGAGTGTCCAGTCCACCTGCAGCATGTCTTTGGGATGTGGGAGGAAACCGGAGCACCCGGAGGAAACCCACGCGACCACAGGGAGGACATGTAGACTCTGCACAGAAGGCACCCCAGCCGAGAATCAAACCAGAGAACCTCTTGCTGTGAGGTGACAATGCTAACCACTGCACCACAGTAGCCGCCCATCTGTTTCTTCTCTTAATACAGTGTTATATTTGTCAAAGTCTCTAACAGTTGAGGGTGGTTTGAAATAATTGATTCTTAGTATATAAATTCATTACAGTTAATTGTTTTTGGATGTCAAGTGATGCTATACAAAGTTTTTTTTAACATGGTTTGAATTCAGTATTGTTAATTTCTGATGAAGTCTATGATATAAACTTGGACAAAAGAGCTCAAATTGTTTTTGAATAAATTTGAAGTGTTATTTTAATGTAGCTGATTCTGTTTCCTTTGATCCACATTTGGAATGTTTTTAAACAGTCTTTTTGTGTGGTTGTTAGTTATTTGGTGACTATGTCATTACCAGTTGTGGATGGTGGATGTGGTTCTCAGCTGCCTGTCACTTCTATTGACTAATATAGGACTGTTAATCCAGCTTGTACAACAACTGTTTCAACAAGTTTCTAACCTTGCTGCCCATTCGAGGGTTGTTGAGTTCATTTCCACCCAGTCTTTGTTTATCCCTCCAGGGCAAGGGATTTGTAATATCAATACTAACAATCATTCTTCAATTAAAGTTACACAGGGGTCTTCAGGAAATTCAAATGGCCATAATGTAGGTAACAACTTCAATATGTCCACCTGGCTTAACCAATGAGTATAATTCAATAGTAATACAGTTAGGGACTATGGTACCCTACAGCAGCCTATAGATACAATTGAAAGCACACTGCTGAGAGTCAGAAAACTACAAATTGAGAACAATTATTTCCTTGAAAGCATAAAAGAATGGTGCCAAAAGGTCTTAGGCACTGGAAGTTCCCTAAGGGTTTGATAATTAACTCCCCATTACTCTGCGATTTGCTGGAACTATTTGACCACCAAAGATGTGAATTGCTTGAGTTACTAATCAAACATAATTAGAAATCTATTGATTCCTTGGTGAAGGAGGTAATGATTTTGGATCAAGATATAACAAATGATTTGTTATTAGACAATTACAGTGATTGATACAACAATATTTTAAGGGGAATTGACAAAGTAGTATCCAGCATAAAAAACAGGAAGGAAAGGAAATCTGAGAGGGATAGAGTAGCGTATACCAGTGGTAGTGGGTATCCAAAACCTAGCCCATTGGTTGATTCTTAACAGTATGAGTGTATATCAACCAATAATGTACAGCACAACATGGAGGTTACAGAAGTGGAATATCCCACTTTGGATCAGGGCCTTCCAAAATGTTTGGAGAGGATAAGAAACCAGATAGAATCAACAGCAGATGCAATAGAATTATTCCAGACCAGAAATTGGTTTTCATCACCAGAGGAACAGAGGGAGAACAATTTATCACAGGACAAGGAAATGAGCTGGTCTATTTTTTCTATAGGAACTGACTTCATGTCCTTGGATGAAAATGGTCCTGATATTTCATCCAACATTAAAGGTGACATCAAAATGTATAACTTTACTAGTTGGCATTATGGTACCAAATATGCTGAACTGATGAGCAACGATTTCACTTTTGTTCCTACTGTAAATCCAAAAATAGAAGACTTGATTATTGACTTCAAAACATTTTTTTTTAAAAAACTGAATATCAAGCTGCTGTTTAATAACAAAAAAAATATCTTATATATCAAATGACCTGAGCAGAAGCAGTATATTCACCCACCTTGCATTGTCTTTTGTGTTTTTTGAACAGCTTTGTGAGTTCAATTTTAGGGCTCTCTTTTAGGCAAAACCTGGCATGGTGGAATGTAACCTTTCTCATTCAGAATTGGAATTATTGAGACAAATGGGCCAGGATAAAAACATAAGGATTGTGAAACCCAATAAGGGTGTTGGGGTTGTAAATATGAGTAATATTGATTATTTGACTATAATTCATGATTTTTTTATTTGATAGTGACTTTTATGAGGAGACATCCTTGAATTGTGTACATATTTCTTATGCTAAAACTTATCAGCTACATAAAGATATGCTGGACCAGGAGCAAATTAATATGATGAATGGAATTTTTTTACATTCAAAATATCCAACTGTGCCTTCGATTTTCGGCCTCCCAAAGATACACAAGGTTATCAACCCCCCCCCCCCATGAGGCCTATTGTTAATGCAGCTAAATCAAAGACTCGCCCCCTAGCTAAGACTATTGATTTAAAATGAAAAAAATATTTTGAATGATTTTAAACATATTTGTAGGAATTCCTGGGATTTTCTTTTGAAATTTTGGAAAGTTGGATTCTCTGAGGATATGATTTTTGGCACAGTGGATGTTGTTAATGTCATACCTCATGACATAGGTCTGAATTGGTTTCATGATTTTTTTAGTTGAATCCACCAAATTTACAAAGAGCAAAATTAGGTACTTACGTATTATCGCAACCAGATTTCCGCACTGCCATAATTCAGTATGTGTGTGCGGAAACAGGTTACTTCAGCTAGGAAGGGGTCTGTAAGGAAGAAAACATTACTCTGTCACTGTGGGTATGAGCCAGGAAGAGGAGAGAGGATGGGAATTTGTACCTCTTTGCTCCTGTAACTCCACAGTGAAGCTCCGCTTTGCATTACCTGCATTTAAAAGGACGATATCAGCTACTGGAAAAGCGAATCATCGAATACACCCCAGGATGTTAGGAGACTGTAAATCTCTCAAGTTCAGGGTTTGCTGCCTTTCTTAGGTTAGGCAAACTGCTGATTTACATAAACTGCAGTGAATGCTTTCACTTCTGGTGATAACAAAGTGTCGCCATTTGTGAAGCACTGGACATAGTTTAGAAATAAAGACTGAAACTCAAAATCACCTCTTTATTACAGGTACTAAGTGCACTTCCAAATATGTGTTACTGCTGGACAGTGCTCTTTTTTCTGTACTTTGTGGATGGTAGTAGCTTTTTTATTTTCACCTGAATATATCTTTCTAAACTGCCTCCCTCTCCCAAAAAAGGGACCAAAATGATCACTACTGTGTGTGTTTTCCTTCTCTGAAGGATTCATTCCAGACATACAAAATAAATTTGTTCGTCAGAACTGCAGCAGTCATGACATTTCAAGCTTGCATCTGTAATGCACGCTAAAAACAGGAAGAGGGTTTTCTCAAATGGTTTGCCTTCCTAAAAGTAATTCAAAGTTAGTCCATAGCCAAACTGACTCACAGCACCACCTTACAGTGTTTCATGGTCTTGTTTGTGCAGAGGTATGCGAAGGTCGCAACCGCAAAAATCTGGTTGCGATAATACGTAAGTACCCAAAATTAATAATCTAGAAAATTTGATGGAACTTATTCTATAAAGAATTTTGTTTTATTAGGCAGGCAATATGATTTACAAAAGAAAGGAGTTGCTATGGGGGCAGCATGCACCCCTAAATTTGCCAATACAATCGTGTTGCAATGAGAGAAAAAAATATGTTGTTGACGTATTTAACCCACTGCCCTGGGGAATGTATGTCCATTTTCAGGACGGTGTTTTTATTGTCTGGAAATCGTCCACTGTGGATTTTGAGTCTTTTATTGCTTACCTGAATAGTACAATGTCCTTTTTAAGATTTACTTTTTCTTACAGTACTACGCATATTAGTTATTTGGACATGGAAATCTCAAAAGGTATTGACAACAAGAGATTGGTAAGCAATAGTTATAGGAAACCAATTAATTCTAATAGCCTTATGCATTATAATACTAACCATCCAGAACATCATAAAAAGGCCATTGTTAAAGCCAGTATGTATGGCTAACTAGGATGGTTTCAGAAGATGACACCTTTTTTTCTGAGACTCAAATTTTAACAGATGTTTGAATTCTACGGTTATCCCCATTATATGGTTCAAAAAGTTACAACAGAAGTTGCTATAAAAAGGCAAGATGGTCAGTATAAATCATTTAGACTTAATGAGGATGTGAATTTAAATTTTTTAGAAGCAAGGTGAAAGACAAAAAGTATTTTTCTTATTCTTTTGTTATATACTATTGATCATATTCATATTTACGAGATATTAAGAAAAAATTTGAATATTTTTTCTTGTTTTGAAGGGTATTTAGAATTCCTAGGCACTGTATCAAGTGTGCAAACAGAAATGGTAAAGCCTTTAACCAATACCTTGAAACAGTTCACAATGATATGCCGCTATCTACCTGCAATAAAGCAAGTAGTTTTCGATGGGATTTTGTAACTAATGCAAATATGTCTTGGTAAAAAATGAAGTGAAAGTTAACAACATTTTGGTTAAAACTATGTTTCATTGTAAGTGTAACCCTGTTGTTATTATTTATTTAGCTTTATGCCAACAATGTAAAGTGTTTTTACGTAGGTAAAACACAGAGGAGATGCAGGGACTGCATCTATGAGCATATGTTTGACATTAAGAAGCAGAATAGGAACAGTTCCCTTGCAAAAAAATGTTATTAGTTTCCCTGGACATAGTTTTGGCTTCATGGGGATAGCTATTGTTAAAAGAAATCCTAGAGGGGGGCCGTAGAGTGACTTAATTTAGTCTAAGGAGTTGAAGTGGTAGATTAGGCAAAATAAGGCAAAATGCCTATATCCATCCTGGCTTAAATGAAACTGTTTCTATTACCAGCATTTTGAGGCTCTGATCCTATGTAATTTAATCTCATTTTTATTTTTATGGGTAGAAGCATGTATACATGGATTTAATACAGTATTTTTAATCATGTATTTTACTGTTTCTTCTCTAAATGCAGCATTAGATTTGTCAATGTCACTTTAAGAGTTGACGGTGGTTTGAAAGAATCGATCCTTAATATACAAATTCTTTAGAGTTGATTGGTTTTTGGATGTCAGGTGATGTTATACGGAGGATTTTTTTAACCTTGTTTGAATTCAATATTGTTAACTTCTGATGAAGTCTATGATACAAACTTGGATGAAAGGCCTCAATTTATTTTTGCATGAATTTGAAGTGTTATTTTATCACAGCTGATTCTGTTTTCTTTCTTCTGCATTCAGAACATTTTTAAAATATATAAAGAGAGAGAGCATGGAGCTCTTGGAATATATGTCCTAGGATGGTATGAGACTAGCATCGATTAGCATTTTGCCTTCTCCAAGGATGATGCCACAATACGAACAAAAGATGAATGACTTTAATAATTGGCTTACTTTCTGGTGTCATTCTAAAGGGGTGTAATATTTGTCAACACAGAAGGGGCTAGTGACAGACTATGCTGTTTTGCCAGTGATGGTCTGTACCTCTCTCCATTAGCCTTTTGAATATTAGCTAAAACATGTCTTCCCCATAGTGCCTTTTTAGGCAATGCCAAACTGAAAGTACTCCGTAAACATGCAAATCAAAACCAAGAAAATCTGAAGGTATTACTGTTCAATGCTAGGAGTCTAAACAAAAAATTTCACTCCCTAGAAACTCTCTTCACCCAATGGAATGCTGACACCTGTACAGTCATTGAGACATGGTTTAAAGCCATGGAGAGCATACTGACAGTGCAAAGTTATAATGCCTTCCACATATTTAGACACGCTACTACACAGACAGAAACTAAAGATGGAGGAGTCTCTATTTACATTAAAAATATATATACCTCAAGGCTGGTGAAACAGCACAATGCACTTGAGCTACTCCATGTTCAATTCACCATAGGGAAAATCCAGTACCACTTTCTTGTAAGGTATAGCTCCCCTTCTATGACCTAGGAAACTCATACGATGTATTTAAATGTACTGGAAACACTCACCATCCAACCCAATACCATTTTCATGGGTGACTTTAATTACCCCACTATTAACTGGGAATCCTATATGATACCAAATGTACAGGCACAGAGATTTCTGGATTTTGTAAACACAAACTCCCCAGACCAGACTGTCAATACACCAACCAGGGGTGCAACCATACTGGATCTGGTCCTCACTAATACAGGAGAGTACTGCACACCCCCTAGTGTAATGTCTTCCCTGGTAAGGTCAGACCACAAAATGGTCTCCTTTGAAGTAAAAGTAAAACCTGGACCCCCAGCTAACCCGCAATATTTAGGAACTACTCTAAGGCTAACTTCCTGCTATTAAGTGATATTTCAAGCACCTATAAACCCTGAAAAGACTGCTGCCTATGCAGAACTGTTAACAGAAACCCTATACAAACATTTTAATAGCTGCATAGAGGCAGCTGTATCCACCATGAAATGCAGGACTAATTAAAAAATCAAGCCACCCTGGTGGAATCACACAATCAATTGGCTGTATAACAGAAGCAAGAAAACCATGGCAAAAATTAGGAGGTGCAGCAGCCAGCAGGATAAAAGCACTCTCCTCAAACTAAACAAACAACTCATAGGACAAATAATGTCTACCAAAGCCAAATTTGATGTAAATTTGGCCTCCCAAGCCAATAACATCCAAAAGGCATTTTTTAACTACTTCTGCAAATCAAAGGCAATACAGAACTGTCTGCAGAGCTCATTGTAAATGGAGCCACCTAAACCAAGCCAGAAGATATAGCAAACCTACTGGCCAACAAATTCACCTCAACTTTACCCCTCAACCTTCCCACAGGAAATATTATCAAAGATAACTCCCCATGCTATAAGTAGGGATGAGGTCCTTAATGCTCTCTCTAAGGCCAAGAACACTGCATCAATGGGCCCAGATGTATCTGGCTTTCTGGAATTGTTATTCAACTGGAGCCTCAAAAGAGGCTTCATGCCTCATGAATGGAGAACAGCAATAAGCATCCCTCTTCAAAAAGGTGGGTCATCTACACACCCTGGAAACTACAGACCCATAAGTCTCACTCGTCTTATATGCAAAACCATGGAAAGAATTATCATGAAAAAGATCAGTAATGATATAGTAAACTTCAAGACACTGGAGCCAACCGAGTTTGGTTTCATCAAGTGCAGGTCATATCTTCATAACCTTCTGGACTTCTTTGAGAAGGTCACCAAAACAATGGATGAAGGCAAAATGGTTCAAACTGCCTACCTTGACCTGGCCAAAAACATTTGACACAGTACCTCATTTGGGCATTGTTGACAAACTCAAGAGATTAGGTACAAACGTGTATGTCACCCAGTCGATAGCCAACTGGCTCACAGACAGGACCCAGGAAGTTAGAATTGGGGGGTCCACCTCTGGAAGGAGGCCAGTCGCAAGTGGAGTCCCTCGGGGATCAGTCCTTGTACCGCTCCTTTTTGGCATTTACTTCTCTGAAGTCTAGGTCAATGTCAATGGTCTCTGGCAGACTAAATTTGCAGATTATTGTAAATTAGTAGCTGTCACTGAATTCCACACTGACACAAATGTTCTCCAGGAAAGGCTGACACAGAAAACAACTGGTATCAGAACCATGGACTAAAACTAAATGCCAAGAAATGCATAACAGTATCCTTCAGTAAGTCATCCACCCCTGGTAACTATCATACTGACAACACAACCCCTTATGGTTGACTGAGTAGTCAGGGACTTAGAGACACACATAGACAGTAATCTATTCTTTGACCATCATGTGTCTACAATAGTGAGGAAATCATTCTGTGTTGCGTAACTTCTAAACAAAGGTATAACAGCTAGGTCCAAGGAAGCCACTGTTCCACTGTATTCAGCATTCATCAGACCTACCACTGAGTACAATGCCCCCTTAACATACTGCAAGAGGGGCTCACAGCACTAATGACTGGTGCCAAAATCATGGCCTAAAGCTAAATGCAAAAAAATGTATCATCATATCATTCAGCAGAAACACAGCCCCTTCTGATTACCACATCGACGGCAACCCATTAAACACACAACCTGTGGTGAGAGACCTGGGTCCTCAGGTTGATAACAATCTCATGTTCAACCAGCAGTGGTCAGAAAAGCCTTTTAATAGGGTCATCTCATAAGTAAAAGGATTGCATCCAGAAAAAAAAGAGGTTATTACCTCTCTATACTGCTCCACCATTAATTGAGTATAATGCATCATTTGGTATGTACCTTTCCAAACATCTAGACCAACTGGAAAGGCCACAAATATACCTCACAAAGAGAATATATGGCCTCCAACACCTGTCCTATGCAGACAGGCTCAAATCACTATCACTCTACTCAGTATCGTACAGATTGCTCAGAGGTGATCTGTGTGTCACCTACAAGTCAATCTCGGACCCTGTCCTACTACAGATACTCCATATTCATAAGTCTAACTCTTCGCACATTACCCATTCAAAAGGCCTGAATCTGATATGTGACATCAAAAAAACCTGCTGGAGAGACAGGTTGGTCTCCCAGAGGTTGCCCCATCTCTGGAATAGACTTCCCATACATGTCAAACAGAGTACCTTGCTGACCCTCTTCAAGCGCAATCTTGATGAGTGGATTGGAAACCACACATTTTTCCCAGGGGTTCCACCTGTGTCCCTCATTGACAGGGGTGACAAGTGCTGACTGAGGTTTCTTTTTGAGGATAAACTCTTGGCTAGGAATGTAAGGGCACCAGGGCCATTAGCCTAGTAACTTCCTATGATCCTATGCATACCTCTAACCTGTCCAGATTTTCACAGAATCTTGCAATTTTTGCCTGATATTTCTTTTCTTCTCCTGATAAATTTTTCATTTTCTGGCAAAGTATTGGCAAATCATTGAGGATGGAAGTCAGAAAATAATGACAAGCTTTTGACTTTCAGACTCCATGCCCTTCAAAAAATTCTTGCTAATGGAAAACGTGTTATTCTATCAACTGTCTAAGTTTATAAAAGCAATATTTAAAAAAAATTCTCTATTTTTGGGCCTTTGTCCAGATGTCTTGCTCTAAGAGGTTGAGAGTTATGCCCCTTTGGTATGTAACTAAATAGGCATATCCAACAAATGGAATGTCCAGAAACGTTCTTCACGAAAAGAATACAGGGCATAAGTAAAATGTCTTATGCAGACTGTCTCAAGGCCCTATCCCTGTGTTCTGTCTTCTACAGGCTGTTGAGGGGAGAGCTATGCTTGGCATACAGGGCATTGTCAGTTCCCACTTTGGTGGGCCTCTTGCATATACACAAAAAAAAAAACAGCACCAGAATGACCCATTCAAAAGATTTAAACCTTGCCTGTGATATACATAGGACCTACTTGAGAGACAGGTATGTACTCAGAGACTGAACCCTTTCTGGAACAGGCTCCCCATCTATATGAAACATAGTTCCTCCATAAACCAATTCAAGTGTAACTTGGACAATTGCATGGGGAACAGGAAATTCATCCCTGGCTTGGCACTTATGTCTCTAATGGACACAGGCAAACCGTAAAACAATCATCTCTCAGGCTCCTGCTTGTAAATATTTCATCTCCCAAGCCTCTGGTTACACTTATCATAGGTACCAGAACTTTTCAGAGATTTGGGATGCATGGCTAGGCTTAAAAAGCCCCTTGTGGTCTTGAGCCTAGTAAAGACTTATGAACCTAAGTCACTCAGAGTAATATTTAAAAAGTCTCACTGGTTGCATCTAGTGTTATCCTAGCTTTGTCTAGAAGTTCTGAGCATAATCAATGAGAGATGAGGCATGCACCCCCCTCACAAACACAAACAGACAAAGACACACACACACACACACACACACACACACACACACACACACACACACACACACACACACACACACACACACATACACCTCAAAATATCCCTGATTTTGCCTCATATAAATTGACCTGTCCCTAGTAACTCATGGACCATTATGGACAGCCAATAATGCCAGACATTAGAAATTCAAACTTCTTACTTTTCAGGATATGTATCATGATGCAAAGGTTGATGCTCTATAACACTGTATGTGCCATAGAGTTATTTGTAAAGAGTGCCCTGATGTCTAGTGTTCTCTCTCCTCATACTTCTTATTCAAAATATCCATTATGCTATACAACCTGTTGTATTATTAACTTTGTAAGTCACATAGGTAATATTTACAGAGTATCCCTGGTGTCTAGTTCTCCCTACCACATTAGCAAAGGCTGTGCAAAACTTGTTGTTCAATTAACTTGTTTATGTACCTTAGAGAAATATTTAAAGTCTCTGGTGTCTAGTGCCCCCCACTCCAGTATTCCATGCTTTTCTTGAAAGTCTAGAAGAGTTTAGAAGTATGGCAGCAAACAACCCATACAGATCTGCATATGCATTGACATCCATGCACATGGACACACACACACACACACACACACACACACACACACACACACACACACACACACACACACACACACACACACACGCACACACACCACTTCTATGCAGACATTTACCTGACCTTACTTTTTATGTGGTCTACCCCATTGACTACAATGGTAAGCCACTTCTTTTTGGGCTGTGTAAATCACTTAATGAGGCATTTCCAAGGGTGAACACATGGCTACTTAGGTCACTCCCCTGGAGTACCTCATTAAGATGGAGTATGGATGTGGGGATGGCTCCCTATGGTGATTCTGCAGATTTTGTAGAATCACTGCAGTAGGCCAGTTTCTGAATCAGAAGGGCTTAAAATCCCAGCCCATGTCCTATATACCACTGAATTTCACGAGGCAACATGCTTATAAATTAAATGTTGATGGATTTTTGTTTCGCTTTATTTGTATCTAACGTGGAATCTAACATTTGTCATTCCTTATTAAAAGACATAATCAGACTGAACAAAAATATACTGAAATGTATTGCAAAGAAGGCATGTAACTGTAGTAGTACTATATGCTTTACACTTAAAGTTACCATTGTTCATTTTAACATGCATTTGTAATATTACTTTTTGAAACTGTTGTATGCATAACTTTACCTTTTGGATTAGAATCTCCTACTGAAAGAGTTTTCAATCCATGATATAATGACTGATATAAAATTGCTGAGTTTTTGAGAAAGCCAAAAAAAATGAAAATAGCTGTGCGCACCTTCTAAAACGTGTACAATAACAATGTTTTGGTTACCTTTAAAAATAAGTTAAAAACAACTTTAAGTCATTACCGTGTGTCATATACTTGCTGATATGCTGTATGAAGCAAAAGCAGGTTCTTTAGAACATCTTAGAAAATTCAAAAATTCCATGCCCATATGCACTCAAACAATGACTGTACATACACAATAAGGAAGTAAGTGTGTCACTATACTAACTGCTATAAACTAAAAGGTAGACGACTACTAATGAAATTCTAATTGCAATTTACACAATGTGGCAGGCCTCATTTCTAACAAGTTTTAACTTAGAGGTGATGTAATCTTGTAGAAAAAGAAATACTCCATTATGCCTCTAAACAAAATGTTTCTCTTACTCCATTGTTGCATTATATCAGAGTCTATATAAGCAATAATGCCTAGCGCTGAAATACCTGTTTATAGTAAGCAATTTGTAATCTCTTTCATACTGTCATTTTGTCTACTATTTCTAATTTTCTTTTTTAATGTAAAACAACTGAATGCCACTTTCAAAGTAACATATCTCAGTGCTTTGATTTTGGTAGGTGAATAGGATGACATGATACTGATTAGTGCCAACTCGACAGATCAGAAATATGACGTTTGTGAAGCAAGTTACTGGATTATTCTCTAAAGTGATAAATAAAACTGCTACACAGAGAAAATGCCAAAATATTTGAAATTCTCTTCATGCAAGATATTCGTCCTTCCCAACAATTCATTTTGATGGTTTGCACTTTGAAGCATTTGCTTACAGTCTCATATCATGGGACTTGGGGCTGGATTCCATAACCTCAGAGCACTGACACAGAAATGCCACTGCTGACTGAGAATAGCTTTCCCAAATGACTGACAGCACTTTATTCATGAATAAAGATAGGTCTATGGGAGAACTGTGAAAGTGCAAATATACACCAAGAACAGAACTGCGTATGCAGCCCACAGCTTCTTAGGCAGATGTGTGTGTGTGTGTGTGTGTGTGTGTGTGTGTATATATATATATATATATATATATATATATATATATATATATATATATATATATTATATACACACACTCTGAGAGTGCCATACTGAAGAGAAAAGGGAATATTCCAATAAATGGCCATCTCAGACTTGTGTAAGTCCATTTTTCAGCCGTTCAGTCTCCATGTTTCCATGTTTTTGGACTGGTTCTAGCTGGTCCAGACATTTCAAATGGTTACCTACAGTAATGCACTTTTATAACACACAATCATATTATTTACGCAGGGCAGTTTACAAAGGCAACAACATTCAAGGATTCCTTATTACAAGTTGCTACTGAAGGCTAGAATGTGCATAGTTAGGAATTGTACAGTAATTCTAAGATAACAAGCCAGAACCGTGTAGATAAAATTACTTTGTGTTTCCTTCATTTGTCTGGAAGACATTGGCAACATACAGCAGAACTAACCAAATTTCTTCTCTCTATATATTCATATTTAGACAGAGAGAGACAAATAAAAACTTGTGTAGTGTAAGTCAGAAATATGTATTAAGGAGGGGAGAGGTCTCATCTGTTTTTTATAAGGAAGAGGTACCCTGCTCAGAGATACTCAGAAACAGTAGTGCTCAAAGACCAACTATACAAGGATGGTGTAGTCCAAAATTTTCAACTCAAAACACAACAATGCTTACACCCTAGGATGCAGTCAGAGTTCACTTGAGAGGTATAGTATATGCAGCCTTACTCAAGGATAGCTCAAAGACAACTGCCTGTAAAGAAACATGCATGTGCTTTGTCAGCATTCATTGCAGTTAGATCTTATTAAGGTCTGCATCCATAATATGTATGGATGATTTCCCTCCCTTGAAGAGGTTTTAATATTCAGTTTTGGTACACTTTCACTATTCTTAGATAAGCAAAGGCATGTGGAAATATATATAATAATTGAACATTTCACTACAATTTAGGTTGGTTGCATTAATTAAATTAATTTTAATTATTTGCCCGTCTTTGAGGTCATTTGATGCTTTGTTCTTATCTAGACAAACATTTAGGATTCAAGCTGGATGGTAACTTATGACTTGTTTCTGTCCTGACATGAGCAATAGCTCTGGCCCTTCAAATGAATTTATCAGCGTCTTCAAAAGAAAGTCCTTTGCCATACTTCAGAGGCATGTTTCAAAGCAGCAAACTTTTGGATACTTTGACTGTGTTCTGATCTTCCATTTTCCATGGATCAGCAGTAACTCAGTCTCAGAAATTTTCTTGGTTGGTTTTGTAATGGTTCAGTACCTGATTGTCATTCATTTGACCAAGGTAGAACTTAGTATTTTAAGGTTCAAGAGACCTCACTGTTCATAGATGTTTGCTAGGCTAATGACTACTAGGGCATTTTTAAGCAAAGCCATGCATCCCAAATCTCTGACACATTCTTGACCCTTGATAAGACAGTAATATGAGCAAAGGCAGTGATACATGTATTTATCAGTGGTTGTTCCTGAGCCATTATTTCCAAAACATCTACACTCACCTTCACTAAAAAGGTTCTCTAAAAGTGATTTCTTAAGGCAGATAATTTTTTTAAATAATTTTTGGAGGGAGCTTGTTCCAAAGAAATGGCTCAAGCTATTTATTTAACAACACTTCCTTTACTTTGCTTTTAAATGATTCAGTGGTGTTTTCTTTTTTGACTTCTGATAGGAACTGGTTCCAAGTTGCTAGTGGCAGGTTTGAGAATCTCCTTCCCCTATTGCTGTTTAGAATTTGGGTCTGATAAGGATAAGATTCTCTTCATTTACTTTTCATGGTATGTAGTTTTGTTGGCTGCTTTGTAGTCTTGTACTTAATAGCTAGCAGTGTCCTATCATAATATTTTATTAGATCTGCGTGAAGAGTAGTAGGGTTGCCCTTTCACTAACAGGTAGTCAATTAACATGTTGCAGAAGCTGGTAGTGATGGGCTATCTGATCTTCAAGTAAAGCAAATCAACACATTTTGATTATTTCTGTTTGCTTTCTTGTGTGCTGCTACTATCATGTAGGGTAGTTAGTAGGAGACCATACTGATGTTTGGAATTTATTTATTCTTATTTATGATGAGATAAACAATGGGTAGGAAAAAATGAGAATGTTTGTTGACATATTTTGAGAAAGTGACTAATGTATCTAAGGTTACATGATTACTCAGCTCACCTTTCCCATATTTTGAGATTCTTATAGTGGCAGAACTTTCACACTGTGGTAAAATTGTGAAACTTTAGGTTTCTCATCTGAGGCTTGATATCTGAAATAAGAGCGTGTGAAATATTATGGTGTGAAATGTTACCTTATGAACCACTTTTAAAGTAGTCAGAGATGTATTTTGGCTTGACTACTTCAGAGTACTTCCGATAGTAGACTACACTGATGATAAACTGTGTTTTTCCTGAATTGAAACAGGATGTCTGCAGTATTTGGCAAAGGGTAGTCTAGAAGCTCATTAGGCATCTTTGTAACCATTGTTTGGTTATTGTGAGGAATCTTGCATGCATGGTAAGTTTTCTCAAGATTCTCTGTAGACATATAAGGTCAAAACATCACCTACCTGGGGGCAGAGCCTAGATGGCAAACTGAGAGCAGTGAATTTTCAGAGTTCCATAAATTATTATAATAATATAGGAAAATTTTATTATTTTCAAGTTTAAAACAGAAATCTATGGATAAACTACTAAACTACATAAATATCAATTTTGGTGGATATATGCAAAAATTTTCCTGTCAAGTAACTTGGAGATATATTGAGTCACTGAATATGAACAACTCAAAGAATTCTCATCCAGATGCTGCTTTGAAAAAGGAAATGCAATTGATAACATCTACCTTACATGAACTATCTTTGAAGATGGATGGCTTTAAAAATGACTTAGAAAACCTCAAATTAAATTCTCAAAAAACAGACTGATACTCTTAAGGAACTATTACAGCAACACCATACAAAAATAACAACTATAGAGACTTCTCTTAATGAAATTGAAGGGAAGCTCAAAGAGGAAGAATTCCAAAAAGAATTTCTGCTTAAACAGAATACACGGATGGTTAACAAAATAGATGACTTAGAAAACAGGTAAAGGAGAAACAACATAAATATCTTTGGTCTGCCTGAAAACACTGAAGGAGAAGACATTATTTCATTCTTAACAACCTGGATTCTACTGATTACTGCATTTATTTTAAAATCTGCACTTAAAGTTACATTTAGTCGAATTTAGTCGAAAGTTTGCTTGTTTGTTTGTTTAATTGAACTGTGGAGGCTGCCCACTAAAGTGTGCTAGCCTGTGTAACTAAGTTATCACTGTCTCTGCATTTTCTGTGTATTTCTGCAAAAAAAACAAAAAAACAAAAAAATAATCCTTGTTTTCCCGCCTTTCTCGACTAGTTTAGACCAGTATACAGGCATTGCTGTATTCTGGGCTGTGGTGTAGTTCCTGTGTTCTCCATTACCTTACTTGGATAGAAGGAAGTTTCTTTGCTCACCAGTGGGAGTGGGGAGCCTTGAGCAGCCTACCTGTCCTTGGGGGAAGTGACCTCAGCACAAGAAGCTGTTAGTAATTGGTTGTTTGGGACCATTCCTAGCTCTTTTGTAGTTCACTGCTTAAAATCCGCGTTTGCACGGCTTTGCACGGTCGTGCGCATAGCGCAGCGCCGGTTAAACAAGGTTAAACTTGGTTAAACAAGGTTAAACTTTTTCTGGCTCCGCCAAGTCTGCTCTTCAATTTTTCCCTTAGAACTGTTCTACTTGCAATCCAAACAGCCTATACTCTATCTGAAAAGCTCAGCACTTGCTCCTAAAGCATTTTGTATACAGGTAAAGCACTCTTAAACAAACAGTACTTCATTCACCTAAATTCTGTTGAGTACCCATTTCCCTATAGGTCCTTTCTGACTCAGTTACACAGCAATCTTTTTCACTTTTTCTAGCATGTCGAAGGGTCAGTTGCTGGCGTCCTCTCTTGTTCAGCTGGTGAATCTGGGAATCTTGAGGCAATGTTACAATTGCCTCATGTACACAGACAACCCTCTCCTCCTCCCAACAAATACAAATATATGCGAGAGATGCAACTATATAGCCAAACTGGAGGCTGAGCTCTCTCAATTTAGTACTGGCAAGACCAGTCAGGAGGAGAAGGTAACCACGCACACCACAAACCCAGTCTCACATAGAACTATCACAACTGCAAAGCAAACACATAAACACACAAAAACATACTCGGAGGCGCTGATTAAAAATCTACCAAAACAACAGAGGCCTCCAAAGCAGACACCCAAGCAACCACCACCTCAAGACATAGCACATGCAACACATAGTTCACAAAGTCAGTGTGCTAAACAGTCACAGCCCTTAAGGCCAAACAACATGCCAGACACACTTGTAATAGGTGACTCCATAGTCAGGCACACTGACGTCCCGCTCACCAGACTGAACAAGGAGAGGGTCACAGTAAGCTGCCTGTAGGGAGCTAGAATCTGCCACATAACACAAGCACTCAGGTTACTCCACAGCAAGTACAAATATGACTCAGTCATTGTACATGCCGGTGTGAACGACCTGAGACATACCTCCCTGGACTACATGAAAAGAGACATAGAGGAGCTCTCTGATTATGTAGACCAGGCCGGTATGACCCTGACCCTGAGCAGCATCATACCCTCACCAAGAATGATGCCACAGTACAAAGACAAAATTATCAGTTTTAACAATTGGCTTAATTACTGGTGTCATTCTAAGGGGATCCAGTGTCAGTCTGCTTGGGATGACATGCTTGACAAGCCACGCTGCTTCGCAAGGGATGGCTTGCACCTGTCACCCCTGGGCTTCCGGATATTGGCCAAGGCTCTTGCCACCCCCATAGTGCCTTTTTTAGGCAAGGCTCAAATGACAAACCTACCTCCCTAGAAAACACAAGTGGAAAAAAAACTAAGGGTAATGCTTCTCAATGCCAGAAGTCTAAACCTCAAGATGCATGCCCTCGAAGCCCTCCTCAGTATGGAGAACATCGATGTCTGTGCAGTGACTGAAACCTGGTTCAAGGCTCCTGAGAGCACCCCAGCACTATCAGGTTTTACCTCATATCATGCTTTCCGGCCCCAAAACTTCGACCGAACCACAAAAGGAGGGGGTGTATCCATTTTCATCAAAGATACCCACACCTCCAGGTTAGTGGCAACGCACAAAGCATCGGAGACTATCCAGGTGCAACTAACCATAGGCAAAACTGCCTTACAGTTTGTAGCATGCTACAGACCACCCTCTCAAACTCAGGAACCCCATACAGCCTTCCTGAAGACACTGGAGAGTATGAATGTCTCTCCAAATACCATCATTTTGGGAGACTTCAACTACCCAAACATAGACTGGGAACATTACTCAAGCCCCAACACCCTAGCCCAAAGGTTCCTAGAATTCATAAACTCAAATGCAATGGAACAACTAGTCACCATTCCCACAAGAGGAGACAATATACTAGACCTGATCATCACAAACATGGGGACAAAATGCTCGACACCGGAAGTACATCCCTCTTTGGTAAGATCAGACCATAAATTAATCTCACTGGAAATCCACATCCCGACCCCACCCCCCTGCACAAAAGACCACAGTGAAGAACTTCTCAAAAGCAAACTTCACACTTCTTAAGACTGAAGTGGTATCTTTCAAGGCCCCTGGGCCAGTGGAAACCACAACCCACACTGCTGAATCCTTTGCAAATGCCTTCTATGGGCACCTTCAAGAATGCATGGATCATGCAATCCCAAATAAAACCAAGACCCATTCCCCCAAAGGCAGGCGCCCGGTCTAGTGGACCCCAGCCATAAACAAACTTTACAACAGGAGGAGGAAGCTACTACATGACAGAGTAAAATCCCTAAAAGGGAAGGCATCTCTGATCAGTACTAGCAAAAAACTACGATCACTCATAAAATCATCCAAGGCCAACTTTGAGAGAAAAATTGCAAAAGACACAAAAGACAATCACAAGGCCTTCTTTAGCTATGTTAGAAACCTGGGTGGAAACTCCCAGATATGCTCAGAGTTAGTCCAAAATGACACAAAATACACTGACCCCACTGACATTGCCAACATTCTGGCAGACAGGTTCAGTGCAAATTTCTCCTCCCCCTCCCCCCAAAAGGAGAAATAACTATCCCAGCAGAGTGTAGCCTCCCTAACATCTCAGATGCCCAGGTGAGAGCCGCCCTCTCTAAAGCTAAAAACACAGCATCAATGGGACCGGATGGTGTCCCGGGCTGTGTGTTACATGAACTCCAAGAGGAATTAAACCCACACATAAGGCTGCTGTTTAATCTTAGCCTTACTACAGGATACATACCCAAAGAGTGGTGTACAGCAACAGTGGTCCCACTTCACAAAGGCGGTGCTTCTACGGACCCTGGAAATTACCGCCCCATAAGCTTGACGAGCCTGGTCTGCAAAGCTATGGAGAGGATCATTATGGAACTCATAAACAAAGACATTGGGGACCTACAGACATTGGAGCCTACCCAATTTGGCTTTGTCAAGGCCAGATCCTGCCTTTTGAACTTGGTCGACTTTTTTGAAACAGTCACCTTGCAAAAGCCTTTGACACAATACCCCACTCGGGCATCATAGACAAACTCACCAGCTTAAATGTAAACCCATATGTCACAAGATGGGTTGCAAACTGGCTCAAGGACAGAACCCACAGGGTCAGAGTTGCTGGAGCTATGTCAGACTCTAAGACAGTCACAAGCAGTGTCCCACAGGGCTCAGTCCTGGGAACCCTCTTGTTCGGCATTTATTTGTCCGAGGTACAAGCAAACATAGGAGGATTGTGGCTGACAAAGTTCACAGATGACTGCAAACTGGGCGCCATAATTGATACTCCAGCGGACACAAACATCCTTCAGACAGGTCTCATAGAAACGGATAATTGGTGCCAGAGCCATGGCCTTAAGCTGAACGCCAAAAAATGTATAGTCATTCCCTTTGGGAAAAACAAGGTACCGACAAATTACCACATAGGCAGTAATCCATTAAGTACGGAAGAGGTAATCAGGGACCTAGGGACCCAGGTTGACAGAAACCTCTCATTTGACACTCACATTGCCAAAGTGGTTAGGAAGACCTTCTATATTGCCCACCTTATCAAGAAGGGTTTCACATCTAGATCAAGAGAGGTCATTGTTCCCCTGTACTCTTCTCTTATCAGGCCAATGATTGAGTACAATGCCCCATTTGGGATGTATCTCACCCGACACCTGCAGCAGTTGGAAAGACCCCAAAAGTTCCTCACCAAGAGGATAAAGGGTCTTAAACATATGTCATATGCTGACCGACTGAAAAAACTCCAGCTCTATTCAGTCGCATACCGCCTACTCAGAGGTGATCTGTGCCTGACGTACAAGGCCATGTCCAATCCTGAATTAATGGACATGCTCCACCTCAGAAAATCCAAATCCATCAGAGCCACGAGAACAAGTGACTTAAACCTCAACACAGAAATAAATAGAACGTGCTGGAGGGACAGATTCATAACCCAGAGGCTCCCTACACTCTGGAACAGAATCCCAGTCCATGTTAGGCAGAGCCCCTCACTGACTCTATTCAAAAGAAATCTCGACGAGTGGATGGGAGATCGTAGGTTTACCCTGGGGGTCATCTCTGTGTCACTACTAGACAGAGGCATAGTAAACTAAACCCTAAAAGGGCATAGTATTCTCATCCTAAGGGGTGGTGTAAGCCACATACACTCTGGCTAGGCTTATAAATGCCCTAGGGCAGATAGCCTAGTACAAACCTATGAACCTATGAACCTAACCTAAATTTTTAGACTCGAAAGAAGGACTTTCATTTGGAATTGAAAGAATGCATAGAGCACTGAGGAAACCTGCTTCTAACTCAACAAATACTCCACCTAGATCCATAATTATAAAATTTCTTTCATTTCTGGACAAGGAACTAATATTAAAATCTGCTTGGAGAAAATCACCCTTAAAACATAATCAAAGTCTGTTAAGATTTAACAATGATTATTCTTCCAGAATACTAGAACAGAGGAAAAAAGTCTGGCCAACAATAAAACTGTTGAAGCAAAACAACATTAAAGCACAGCTGGCCTTTCCAGTCAAGATAAAAATACTTTTTGCCAATGAGATGAGAACCTTTAATGACTTAGAAGAAGCTACTATATTAATCAAAAACAACAACATAGTGTCTATCCCAGAAGAAATTGAATGGATGACCCCTAATGTTAAAAGAATAAAAGAAACAAATCTTTGGACTGATGCTAGAAAGAAGAAACAAAAAAACTGAATCCAAGATAGCTGTCCCAAAAAAATAATGCTTACAACATCTCTCAAAGTATCAACTGATATGGTACATCACTTGCCATCTGTTTTTATTTTAAACAAGGAGAGTTTCCAAAAAAACTGAGAAACAGTAATGATTTATTCAGAATGTTCAGAGAGTCCAATAATTCTTCACAAACAAAGGTAGTTCAAGTTGGGTTACTATTTACATTATATATCAGCCAAGCAAAGCAACATACAATACAAATATAGAAGTTTCTAGTCCCCTGCTTGAACTAAATGAATACTTATCTTGTTAATTTTTCATTGTTTTTACTTATAATAATTTAAGTAATTCATTAACTAATTCAACAAGGTACCATTCATCAGAGTTCAGACTCAAATGTAACAAATTAACGTCATATATAATAGCAGTAACTGTAGAGTGTCTTGAAAAAAAAATGCTGTCATGGAGACTAATGCCTTCTTCAGTTAAAGTATGATTTAGAAATGTCATGTATATCCTGGTTAAATAACAGTAGCAAGCTCTTAGTACAAATGTCATCATTATTCTGTCTAAATATAGTTAATATCAATTATGGCAGGTATCACAGCTATGAGTGCTGTTTGATCAATCCTGTTGTTGTGTGCGTGGATGCAGCCGTGTCTGGCAGCTAGTACAAATGTCATTATTATTCTGTCTAAACATAGTTAATATCAATTATGGCAAGTATCACAGCTACGAGTGCTGTTTGATCAGTCCTGATATGGTGTGTAAGTGCATGCAGCTATGTCTGGCAGCTAGTACAAATGTCATTATTATTCTGTCTAAACATAGTTAATATCAATTATGGCAGGTATCATAGCTTTGAGTGCTGCTTGATTAACCTCACATGGTGTGTGTGGATACAGCTGTGTCTGGCAGCTATTGTATGTTGCTGCTTTCATCTCCGGGAAGCTGTGGGTTGTGGCTTGTGATTGAAGTTTACTGATGCTTGTGTATTAGGAAGAGACATTTGGTGTTTTAGCCTGGGTCCAGGGGAAGGGGGTGGATAAAACTGTGATTTGTGATATTTTGGCAGAGAATATTTTGCTTATACATCTGCTGAGTGAGAGATGGGAAGGTTGGAAGAATGTGTTATCTCTTGTTGTGGCGGCTGGTTGGGAGTTTTTTTTTTTTTTATCTATTTGCCCTCTGTTCTTATCCTGGCTACTGACTCACTGAAAGAGTGGGAATTTAGGCTTGAAGTTGCAGTGAAGTGAAGCTTTGCCTCAAGTGCATCACGAGCCTCTGGTATGCAGTACACAGATACACTAACAATGAGAACAGAACAGACACTCCCAGGTTGCTATGGTAACAGAGACAGAGTGATGATAATGCTTGATGGCTCTGAGGAGCGTCGGAGATGATTCTCGGCAATGAAGTTTTTGGTTTAAAAAAATAAATAAATATATATATATATATATATATATATATATATATATATATATATATATATAATAAAAGGGCTGTTTTAAACCACATGCACACATATTGATGGTCTCCCAACACTTTGTTTAGCTCAAGTTGATTTTTGCTTAAAAAAAATAATAATAATATATTTAAAATGTATTTTGGTCCAAAGGAGCCTTAAACTGATACAAGCACTCAACTCTCCTCATTAATAAGGAAAAATTTACCTTAGGCGCTAAACAGCCTATAATTTCAAAGTACCTTGCCAAGGTAAGGGGGGAAAAAGTGCATGTCCAAGGCTCAGGTTTCAGTGATTTCTCCTGTACACCTGGTGAATCTAGGCATACTTGGCACACTACAACCTGCGAGAGATGCATTACATAGCCAAACTCGAAGCAAACTCTCTCCAGCCAAGATTGTGCTAGACAATCAAGAGGAGAAGGTTGACACCTGCACTACACCTCAAGCAACAAATACCCCTTCAAAACTCTCACCACTAACACCCACACATAGCAACACTAAACACACATATGCGGAGGACCTTAATATTAATCTGCCCAAGCAACAAGCACCTCTGAAGCTGAAATGCAAACAAGCACCGATCACAACCAAAGTATCACATAGTTCACAACACCAGTGTGCCACCCAACAACAGTCCCTAAGGCAAGACAACGTACCCAACACTTTAGTCATAGGTGACTCTATAGTCAGGCACACTGATGCCCCACTGACCAGGTTGAAAAAAAGAGAAAATTACAGTCAGCTGCCTGTCAGGTGCAAGGATCCGCCACATAACGCGTGCACTCAAGTCACTCCACAACAAGTACAAATACAACTCTGTCATTGTCCATGTTGGAGTGAATGACTTGAGACGTACCTCCCTGGACTACATGAAAAGAGACATGGAAGAGCTCTCAGATCTTGTGACCCAGGCAAGTAAGGCCCTAGCTGTGAGTAGCATGAAGCCTTTGCCCAGAATGATACCACAGTATAAGACCAAAATGATTGACTTCAACAATTGGCTAAGCTTCTGGTGTCATTCAAAGGGGATCCAGTATCTGTCTGCCTGGGGATGACATGATCGATAAACTGTGATGCTTTGCCAGAGATGGTCTGCACCTGTCACCCCTAGGATTCAAGTTACTGGCTAAAGCTCTTGCCACCCCATAGTGCCTTTTTAGGCAAGACTCAAAGGACAAACCCACCACCATAACAGGTACAAATATGCAAAATCTGAAGGTAATGCTACTCAATGCTAGAAGTCAGAACCTCAAAATGCACTCTCTCATGGCACTCATAAAAATGGAGAACATTGATATCTGTGCAGTAACTGAGACCTGGTTCAAGGCTCAAGAGAGCACCCCTACAATACCAGGCTGCAACTTTTACCACACTTTTTGGCCACCAAACCAGTACCGAAGCACTAAAGGTGGAGGACTGTCCATATTCACCAAAGATATTCACACCTCCAGGCTAGTTGCCCAACACAATGCATTCAAAATTCTCCAGGTGCAACTAACACTATGTAAGACTGTAATCCAAATTGTAGATTTCTACAGATCCCCAACCATGCCCCAAGATTCTCACTACACCTTTCTAAACATACTGGAAAATATTAATATACAACCAAACACCCTAATACTGGGTGATTTCAACTACCCTGCCATTAACTGGGAAAACTACTAATGTACCAACACCTTTGCCCAACGATTCTTGAAATTCATAAATTCCAATGTACTGGATCAACTAATCCATAGTCCCACCAGGGACTCCAATATCCTGGACCTGGTCATTACCAACATGGGAAATCGATGCTCCACACCAGTGGTCACCCCCTCGTTGGTTAGGTCTGACCATAAGCTAATCACCTTTGACATCTACATCCCATCCCCCAGTAAGGAAACATCCATAAAAATCTTCACCAAGGCCAACTTCATGCTACTCAAGTCAGAAGTGACAAACTTCATGACACCCATGCAAACGGGAACTGAAAGTTCGACAGCTGAATCTCACACTAAAGCACTGTATGAGCACATCCACATGTGCATGAATTGTGTCATCCAAAATAGAACTAAGACACTCTCCTCCAAAAAAGGAAGCCAATCTGGAGGTCCCCTGTCATACACAAACTATACAACAGAAGGAAGAAACTGTTGCAGAAAAGAGGAAAATCCCAGGATGCAAAAAGAAATCCCTTACCAGCCTCAGTAAGAAGCTGGGACCTCTCATAAAATCCTCCAAAGCTAGTTATGAAAATAAAATTGCCAAAGATTCCAAAGACAACCACAAGGCATTCTATAACTATGTCAAGAATCTAAATGGCAATGCTCAGATCTGCTCTGTGCTACAATAGAATGGCATTACATATACTGATCCGAAGGACATTGCCAATATCCTGGCAGATTGATTCAGTGCCAACTTCACTCCACTCTCACCCCCTAAAGGGTCCATCTCAAAACTGAAAGATTGCCAAATTCCATTAATCACAGCCACACAGGGTAAAAAATGTACTCTCCAAAGCTAAGAATACAGCATCCATGGGACAAGACAACATCCTGCGCTGTGTACTACATGAACTATAAAATGAACTGGCACCTCACCCACTCAGTGTCATGTTTAATCATAGCCTCACCTCAGGCTTCGTGCCCACTGAGTAGCGTACAGCTACAATTATCCCACTCCATAAGGGGAGATCCACCTTGGATCCTGGGAACTACTGTCCCATCAGTCTGACAAGCCTGATCTGCAAGCCCATGGAAAGTATTATCATGGAACTTATACATAAAGACATTGGCAACTTTCAAACACTGGACCCCACCCAGTTTGGGTTCGTGAAGGGCTGATCATGTCTCCTGAACCTGATTGACTTCTTTGAATGAGACTCCAGAGCTGTGGATGAGGGCAAGGCAGTCCACACAGCCTATCTGGACCTTGCCAAGGCCTTCAACACAATCCCCCACTCTGGAATTATAGATAAAATATCTAGGAATTGAGTTCATAGGTTGGTACTAGGCTATAGGCCCTAGGGCCTATACAAGCTTAGCCATACCAATTCCCTGGCTATTTCTTCCCAGAATATTTACTTCCCTGGTCCCCTGTCTAGCAGGACAACTGCAGTGATCCACAGGGTGAATTTTCTATCTCCCTTCCAATCGTCAAGGTTCCTTTTGAAGAGGGCCAAAGAGGTGCTCAGCTTGACATGTATGGGCAGTCTATTTCAGAGTATGGGGAGTCTCTGGGTCAGGAAACTATCCTGCCAGCATGTTTTGTTCATTATGATGACCAGATTTAGATCCCTGGAGCATGTAGCTCTGAGGGATTGGGATTTCTTTAAGTGTAGCATGTCCAATAGCATTGGGTTTGACATGGTCTTGTATGTTAAGCAGAGATCACCTCTGAGTAGGTGATATGTGACAGAGTATAGCTGGAGGTTTTTTTAGATGGTCAGCATAGGGCATCTGCTTTAGGCCTGTGATTCTTTTAGTGAGGTATTTCTGAGGCCTTTCCAGTTGTTGCAGATGTCTTGTGAGGTACATACCAAATGGGGCATTGTACTCAATAATGGGTCTAATGAGGGATGAGTACAGTGGGACAATGATCTCCCTTTTTCTGGATGAAAAGCCCATAGTGATGAGGTGTGCCACATAGAAGGATTTGCTAACTGCAACTTGAGTTATGCAAGGATAATAATGAATTAGTCTCAAAAACCTATAATAATATCATCAATACAATTAAAATCTCTGTGGAAACATGGAACAAAATAATATTAACATTTGAAGATAGAGTACAGTTAATAAAAATGGTTTAACTGCCCAAGATCCTATATAGAGCCTTGGCAATACAACTGTTACCAGAAAGGAATATACTTAAAGAAATAAATTCATGCCTAATATTTTTTATGGTTTCCCAAAAGGTACAGAATAGCTTTAATACAGCATATCAGACCTTGGAAACAGGGAGGATTAAATTTTCCTGATATAGAAACATATATAAAAGCATCAATATCTAAAACAATCTCAGATTGGATAAGTTCAAATTAGTCTGCAAATTGGAAAGAATTACTAACTGTAATATCAATAAATGAATTTGATTTACAAAATAAAAACAATTTGCAATGGCACATATGTATTAGTATGCAATATAACATAACTAAGCCCACTAAAACTTGTATGATTCATTATTACATTCACTCATTTAGAAAAAATATTAATGCAAATATAGATTTTAAAAATCTGGTTTGATCTTTTAACACCATTTATAGTCATAAAGAACTTTCCACATAAAATATATAGAGCAATTATTAATTCTTGGGAACAGAAAGGATTTGTTTGTTAGCTCCAATGTATCAAATAACTAAAAGTTTTAGATATGCAAGTAATAAAAATTCCACAACAGGACTGGCTAACTTTACAGAGTAGTCTGTCATATTTGCAAGATTTAAGTAGAATAATTAACAACTCTTCATTTAAAGAAATACATAAATTTATGAAATATATAGACAAAATCATATATAATGACTTTGACATAGGAAACAGTATTTCAAAATTTTACAAAATATTGATAAACTATAAAACAACACCCAAAACCTCATATTGGAATTATATAACAAAAGGACACTCAATACAGTTAACTGAAGATATTAAAGCAAATATCTTATTATCAATAAAATATATATCCTTTACTCAATACTGGAAAGGTTTTAATTGAAAATGCTTACACAGAGCATTCTTAACTCCAGATAGAATCAGTAAAATTAGTTCTTCCATAAAAGGGATATGTTGATGTGAGCAAGTACACAATGCAGAATGGAACAACATTTTCTTTGATTGTGTTAAAATTAAGCCATTTTGGAATGGTATTAATAACTTTCTACAAGCTTTATTTAATGAATCATTTTATTTAACTAAAGCTCTTGCATTATTAAGTGTGAATAAAGGTCCTCATTTGAATAGGTCAAACATGTATCTAGTATGGATTATGCTTGCAATTTCAAGGAAGTGTATAACAAGAAGATGGAATACAAACACAATGTCAACTTTGGAAAACTTCTATAGCCTACTGAAGACCACAGCATTATTGGAAATTAAAATTAAAGAACTAAGAATTTATCCAAAGCCATTTATCAACAACCCTTGGGGAAAAGTATTATCGTTGATTGACACTATACAATAATTGATCAGACACTCTGATAATGGATTGGACATACTTATAAAGTAACTGTATATATTAAGATCTGTTATAGTGTCAGGCTAATGTAAATAGTGTACATAGTTATTTAAGATGTTATGTATAAATACTATGGAATTCATTCAAATGTATTTGAAAAGTAAAAAAAAAAAATTTTTTGAGAGAAAAAAAAATCATCACCTACCTGATGTCCTGTTTGCATTTTGCACTTTTAAATGGGCTTTGTGAATCACTTGTAACATCTGTCTTTAAAGTACTGCAGGAGCTAGTCACAGTCTTGATTTTAACATAAGACCCAGTCGTGGTGGCTGTTTTCATTCCAAATATGAAAATGGACTGGTTTTTGGAATGGCATATTTCTCTTTTCCTTTGGCCATCAAGTTTAGGAGTTGTATCCCTTAGTAACTTTTAGGGTGACTTTTGAAGTTTATTTACTTTTCTTCTGAGATAAGCAGACAAATCGTCATGGACTAGAACTCCAGTTTATTGGCCAATGGCTCTTCTGAGCTCTTTGTTAAGTAAGCATGAATCAAATATATCTGCCATGTTTACTACTTTCTTCAGTATATGCCATGATTGCATCTTAGTCTTTGTAGTTTCAACTGTGTTCACAGTAGTGGCTTCACAAAATATACTGAATTATTTTAGCTCTGCCTTCAGTATGCTTTTTCCCACCATAACCAAACTCAAAAAATTTTACACATATGGACTATGGCCATCAGTTCTTTCTCTTTCTAGGTGTTACAAGTCTATGAACTGTCAAGGCTCAAGAGCCATATGCTACCTAATGGCTATCTTGAAATGAGATTTTTCTGAGCCTTGACTGGTTGAAGTCTACTTGCATAGTAACTGGCTTTGTTGCATCATAGTACTTTACTGCTGGTACTACTGTCTTTTCCTCAACAGTATTCTGTTTCTGTTCATACCCACATCATCATAGGGTGTTTTTCTGTAGTAGTTTTCTCAAAGGCAGTTATATTTTGGACAGAGTTGGTCTACATATCACTTGGTACTAAACCATTCCTGGAAATGTACACATTAAAGGTGCATCTTGTAGTCTGTGCAGTTCAACTATAGCTCTGTTTCAGGTTTATAACTTTCTTTAGATAACATATTTGACACTGACATTTTTTTTGTTCTGTCCAAGTATTTCAAGCATTTTTTTTTTATTATTTCTGGCTTTGTGTCTGGCTTACAAAGGTGTTGGCCATGATAGTTATTTCTCCAACAAAGTGTTCTAGTACCTGCAGTATTGCTGTATGGAAGGCCTCTACTGCAGGTGCAATTCAAGATGGCATACAAAGATTCTGATCATCCCAGCAGAGTGTTAGAAGGGCACAGCTTGGCTCTGTTTGAATAAAGCTTTAGTTGCCAGAACTCATGGTTGGTGTTTGATCTTGGCATCATTGCCCTGGCTCCGTTCAGTCTTTTGTTGAGAAGTGCTCTTTTATAAACACTTTCTTCACAGCATGTAGATAGTCTCCTACTCATTACTTGTATGCATTTACTAGATTCATCAGTCCAGTAAGCTGAACTTTCCTTGCAATAATTACCTTCTGCGCCATTCTTTAAAGTTCCTGCCTGAATCTTAACATGGAAAATGAATAACCTGTGTTACCTCAATATCCTGTTGATGACGTACTGACCTGGAATTCATGCCAAGCCAGTATATAAAACTATGTATTCGACAAGTGTTTTCACAAATATCTACAGAAGTCTCTCTCTTTCCCTCCCTCCCTGTCTTGATGTCTGGTGTCTCTGTTGCTCTGCTTATGACTGTGCAACTCACTGCTGGTATGACTGTGTGAGCAGCTTGCTCTGTGACTCGGCAAAGTGTGGTCACTGCAGCTGTGAAGCTGTTATATGAAAGAGGGAATTGCAGTCTCTCTACATTTGCAACTGTGCCTGCATGCTTTGTATGCTGTTGTTTGCATGCAACTCTACTCAGTATATTAGCTTGCTGCTGTGCTATAACTTGTTTTTGTATACACGAACAATGTTTAGTTCTATGTACCCTCTCAGTGACAGCCTGTGTAGAGATTAGGCAATGTACATAGTAAAAATGTCAAGTTGCCTTCTGTCCTCAGAGTTTTACAGTAGCTATCATATAAAATATCAAACATAGCTCCTGCTTTAAACTTGACTGTAATATTTTTATCCTCATTGCAAAGTTCAACAGTTCAGTGGATTAATCTCTTGCAACATTCTTGTAATCCCTACCTCTTTGAAGCTACATTATTTACTGTCCAAACATATCAAGTTTCTTGAAACAGTTAATTTTTTGACTCTGAACTTACACTGGTGTTTGGTGTGCTAGCTGACTCTTTTTTATAATTTTTTTGCAGCCCTTTATATTTAGCTGCAAAGCTTGGACACGTTCCCTTATAAATTTTAGCAAAGCAATTTGAATTTCCATATTGCTTATAGGGGAAGGTCTTCAATCATGGCTTTAGCCATGACCGTACCAGTTGTAATCTTGCCTTTCTAGTTTTTGACTGCATCGTCACAGCATATGGTATCTGCTGTTCTTTCCTGGATTCATGCCCTTTCTGACTAACCAACAGTCCAGTCACAAACAATGTCTTTTCTTGTTTTAAATCAAACGCTTTTTCTGTAGTTTGATTTTCATGCAGCCACTTTGTCTGCTATCACTTTCATTTGCATATTGATTTTTTTTCTCTGTAGGCATCCATTGTTTTATCCAATGTTACATCTTTTTTTGGGCAATAGTTGGTTCTTTACTCATTAGGCCAACACATGATAGACCCTTAGCAGTGAATTATGTAAATCTACATATTGCAGTCTTTTGTTCCATGACTCACTTCAAACACATACACATTAATGGTTTCATCTGGGCTTAATTTTTGTAAAGAGCAAAATGTACATGGTGTACATAGGATTGTTTTATCGGCTTTGTGTGTTGTTAAAGCTTCTGTTTAATTGTTCATTATAGGATTTTTATCACTAACAGGTAAATAAGAAATTTTGTACACTTTTATAATATAATCATAACTATACAAAAATATGGCCACTTTTACATCAGCTGGTTTATTCTGCTATCCTGAAGAAATACTAAAATGTTTCTCATCATGTTTTCTATTTTTCATCTAGGTTACCCTGTAGATGTAGCAGCAATGGTGGGTTCAATAGATACCTCCACATTCACATTTATTGTTTGGCTAGAAATAAAGTATTTCTCAGTGATGGAAGAAGATGAGAAACAGGAATTAGTTTAATTCTAAGAGTATTCAGGTAAGCTTGCTTGTAAAATATTCTGACTGTGTTAACAGTTTGTACAGCAACTTTGTTTTCTTGTGTGTTGCTCTTACATTACTCCAGTATCATTTCAAATTAAATTCTAGGTTAAGATTAGGAAGCAAACATATATCTTGCCTTCTTTTACTGCAAAGGGATTAACTTAGTCAGAGTTCTGGGAGGAGCTGAGACAAGAGTAAGGCACAGAGAATGGGTTATGGTTCATTTATGAGAAAGCTATTCTTTGTTTTTTTAATTCTTACTTTCCTGACATGCCCTGTCCCTGTTGTATATTTAAATGCAGTGTTTCTTGAACTGCTAGCTGGGATAAGAAGCCCCACCCCATCTTATCTCATTACATTATTTTAGTGAGCACTTCAAAAATATATTTAGCACATTCTCCACTTAGACAATTAAACTTTGACTATCCTTGCATTCATGTCTTGCTATTTTCTAGGTGCATACTCTGGTACCTAAAGCATTTTTTTGCAGATTACCTTTATATTTATGACCTTGTGTTAATTGTCAACAAACAGCGATTAAATTGTTATAACATAAAACTTAATAAACAAATATATGCAAAAAAAAATCTTTGACCTCATTTTTAGTAATGCCCTCCAAGTGAGTAACAAAGACCTTTCCATTTACAAAGAGTGGAAGGGGGAGAGAGTGAGACAATGTAAGGTACAAGTCAGCATTGTTCCTACATGCATTTCATATTTTGACTGAACTGCCACCTGCTTGCATGTGGTCATAGTTATATGAATAGTATAATTTGCCTATAGCTTTTTAACAAAACCAGACATTTGCATTTTCAGTTCTACAATTCTACCTGGGTGGGAGGATGGCATAATGGTTAAGTTGTCTACCTTTCAAACATAAGGTGCAGGGTTTGATTCTCACATGGGGTAATTGGCTAGGCTTAAATGACCCATAAGGACAGTTATCCTAGTACTAATCTATGAACCTATGAACATACTCCTCTTAAAGGTTATTGAATGAATGAATTCTTCATCTCTAGCCTTCTTGGATGTGGGCTCCTTACGCAATGCTTAAATTATTTCCTTTTCACTAACAATTTTCCTTAAATTGAGACCAGTGATTGCAAGGGTCAGATATGCAAATATTTACTTATTCCCCAGATAAAGTCCTCAGCACATACTCTGGTCAGTGTGCACCTTTTCACCTCTAGCAGAACTTACTCTGAGTTATAAGCCGATTCATCCCTCGCCTCCAAGTGCTATAGTTCTAATGGACATATAATTAAAACACCACACTATATTATACACACAGAGCCATTTGGGACTAATCATAAGGAAAAGAATACTGAACTGCTAAATTTGTCATAAACATAAAAACATACTGAAAATCTCTCATAGATGGAAACTCTATACTTAGGCAAACTGACATTCTTCTCACAAAGGTGGATCAGTAGAGAGTCACAGATTCCTGCCTCCCTGGATTGAAGGTCATTACTGTTTTGTAAAAGGAAAATGTGTACACTCGACCTTGTAATTTTGTGAGATTGTGACTGCAATCAGAGATGAAGACTTACACATCCATGCAGCTTATGTTGATGCTGTTAATAATATGTGAATCCATGGATGTGAGGGTAAATGAAGTAATAACAACTATAGTCAACAGATGAATACATGTTAGTATACAACATGTAGTAATAGGAACAGTACAACTATAATCAACAGATGAATACAGGTTAGTATACAACATGTAGTAACAGGAACACTACAACTATAGTCAACAGATGAACACGTTAGTATACAACATGTAGTAATAGGAACACTACAACTATAGTCAACAGATGAACATGTTAGTATACAACATGTAGTAATAGGAACATTACAACTATAGTCAACAGATGAATACATGTTAAATAAATAAATAGTATATAACATGCAGAAATAGGAACATTTCTTATCTTCATCATCTCCTATCATCAGTGGGGTCCCTCAAGACTGTGTGTTTGGAAGTCAAACCTTGACTCTATTCTCAGGCTCACCACAATTGCAAGTGAATGCAAGTCTTGGGAGTGTAGTTTTTAACCTTGCTGATACAACTTCCCTTCAAACAGTACTTACTATTACAGATGAATGGTACAGTAGAAACTACATTGTTTTTGGTGTCAGGAATGTAGCATTCTGGCATTTGGCACTCCCACAAGAGCTGCAGGTTTTGTATGACTAACAGCTAAACATTGGAAAAATATTCAAAGTCCTTTGAGTCCTCGAAGATGATGATCCCAGTTACTCACCTGACTTTTGTGGGGTTGGGAAACATTCTATAGAAGTAATTTTGTATTTTATACAATTTTTATTAGATTAGTTATAGAATATCATACCCTATAACCTACTCTCATGCCAAGTGGTAAAACTGGAAAAGGTACAAAGATTTCTTGCTAAGAAAACTGAAAATCTTCAACGTTGTCTTATAGTGAAAATTACAACAATCCTCTGTCCTCTTTATGTATCACATCAAATGTTTAAAGGAGACTTGTGCATGACTTGTGCATGATATGATTTCACTACAATATGAAACACTCTATATATAATACTCACTGCTGACCCCTTGGCCTCAATAAAAATTAATATCAGCTGTAAAATTACATATGTCACAGACTTCCACACCTACAGAATAAAATCACCCCTCTCAAGTGAATTCCAACTTTACATTAATCATTCAAGAAGACATTAGATGACTACATGAGCACCCAAAAGTCCCAGCATGGGATCTAGGGCTACAAGCTCCTGAATGACCAATAGAACCCTAGTGTTTCTTCTTTCACCAAACCCATGTATCCATGAATTTTATCAGGACTGTAGAAGCAAATATTCATAAATTCATCTGTCCAATCCCCTTTGCTCATGCCAACATAAAAAAAAAGCTTTATATGACATATGTTTAGCAATATAAATCATGTTTCCATACTACAAGTGAACTCTGCCTTCCAGGTAATGGTGTTAGGTTACCCTGTTAAAGTGATGTACGTCTCTTTATTGATATCCTTACAGTACCTACAACTTCCACATTTATTCATAATTATACTTAAGCTATTACTAATGCTGCTGTTCCACTTTTCCATGATATCTTAATAGTTGCATTATTTTTCACACAGTACTGCTTGGTCCATAAAAATCTAAAAATATCAAAATCCAAGACAAGACAAACCAAGACACTGGAACAAAACACACAGGATACAGTAGAGTATCAATAAAATATTGCTTTTACTCAACCATTTACGCTTTCATCCTCATTAGTATGGACTTCATCAGATGAAGTAAAAATGCTATTTTATTGCGACTCTACTGTGTCATGTGTGTTTCCTTCCACTGTGTTGTTTTCTGGTCCATCAAATCTGTAATAAAATGTTGGGGTTGAATGCCATTATTCAACAGATAGAAAGAAATCTGCGTTATCTGACCAAATGTAGGTTCTTTGAAAGACTTTTTAGTAGTGGTTGCAAAAGTTACTTGTTTTGCATCATAAGAGTACATCCCAGTAGACCACTGTGTTTTTTTCTTTTTGTTCCTATAATCACAGAATTGTTTTTACATTGCTCTGCTATAGTCTGCTCCACTGCATTGGCTTATGACGCTGCGGGCAATAGAGTATTAGTAATTCCGTTAATGCAATACTTAGAACACATAGATGAAAATATACTCTGCAGTCCCAAGAAGAACCAAACGTATGCAACACCAAATGGAAAGATGATTAAGAATTTCTATTTGCAACACAAATACTCAATGCATGCCTGCAGTAATATGAAGGCAAGAAAAAAGGATAAGTTAGAGTCAAAAAGCACAATGATGCTGAAAAGAAAAATCATTCTCTTTGGTAGTGAAAATAGAAGAAAATATGCAATCCATTTATATTTTTGATTTCTTTGAATATCTAGATATTCTGATTTGACTAAATGATATTTAGAAGTTGCTTCATAAGGCTTCTCATTTCATTTACATGTTTGTGGAATTAATAAATGTTAGAAACTGCTCACATGTACTATGGCTGAATTATACTACCAAGAGAACCATTATAGAGCTAAAATGCAAATCTTGCTCTTCTCTAAGATTAATTATTTAAAACAAATGTTAGTATAAAGCATTAAAAGAAACAAAATGAAACTGAACAGATTATCTTACAGTTTAATTTCTTCCCACATAGGGATTATTATCTACTGACAAATTTTGTTTTCTTAACATAGCTTAAAATATGCATGCACAGATCTATATAAAATAAGTAATGTGTTAATTTTAATTTAACAATATTTTATTTAATGCCACATGCATATGCCTGGGTGGTTTTTACTTCAGTGTGAATTGATTTTATGTACATAGTAAAAATGGTATTTAAGCAGATTTTTTATTAATGCTAGCCAGCATAAGTGGTATTGGTTACTTAGGAAAACTGACATTTTAGCAAAATAATGTAAATGTAGCGAAAGAATGAACACTCATCCTTTTGCCTGTCGAATTCTATTTTAAATTTTCTTTGGCCTTCTCGGGCCTTGTTTGTACTGGCCCATCCTCATCATACCCAGTCTCCCACTTGAATACCAAGTCTACAAGCCATCCTCTTAGCCTCCTCCCAGACTTACTCTGGTATTGCTGGGGGTTGTCATGGATCCTAAAGGTGTCCGGGGGGGGGGGGGTTCAGCTCGTCTGTGATTCCTTCATAGGGGTTGTTTATGGCATACCCATTTTTCTCCCCCCATATACTCATTGATCACATCCAAGGTCAACTCTCCTCTTTGGATCACACCTCCCCTTAAGGAGTATTTTAGTGACTGCCTCACAACCCAGGATGGGCATGCTTGTCCCTTCCCTGCTAATCTGTCAGTCACCCAGTTGGCTGACCAAACTCAGATCTATTGGGTCATAGCTCTGTATCCTTCTATGCCATGAGAGTGGACCTTTTGTCTGTAGAATTAGCACAATCATGTATATGTGTAAGTATATATGTTTGTATGTATATGCATAGATATGTTTACAGGTATGTAATTTAGACAGGCGTTCATAACTTTGTTGCAACTCTTTTGTACACTGTTACTATCAGAGGCTCTTTCCTAAAACAGACAAGTGTCATCAAATTGCTCAAAAGTTGCCTGGCACTTTCTTAAAAAAGAAGCAGACATAATTAGCATGAAAGAAACTTGGCATTTTCCATCCAATTAAAGGGCCTATTACCTTCCCCAGTATTTTTTTCTTTGCAGTTCATTAGTGTGTGCATGTGTGAGTGCTTGTCCAGCTATTTGTTACCTAACTAACTAGCTAACTAGTAGAGCAGTCATATCACTGTATCATTTTCATATTCAACCCAGGCTTACAGACTCAGTTAAAGGCTGAACCATTTTAGCATTTTCAATGGGAAGTAAAAAAAGTAGAATAACTATATTACAAGACAAGGAATCTACTGTTGTCTGTACACTAATAAATGCATTCGACATACCATACACATATATGCTTTTCAATTGTTAGAGAGCATTGTAACAATAATAAAGACTGCCAATGAAGAAAAGGAAGATAACATAGAATGCATGTTGTAGGATTCCATAAGGATTAAGTAAAATAATGGATTATAACTTAGCACAAGTGGCATTGAGGGCTAAAGCCCTGAATACAGCACAGGAGACTGGAGTTTGACTGGTGGCTCAGGCACTTAATGGCAAAGGCATGGAAGATGAGCCCATCCTGTGGAGAAAATGACAGTGGTTTCTGGCCAGCTTCAGCCACTGCTCTTATGACATGGCCTTGGCTCTAGAATACTGGCACATTAAAATGCTAGGAGCCTATGCCACAGTGTAGGTGACATCACCCATGCAGATTGTAGTGCTCCCTATCACTACATGTGGGGAGGGGAGCAATCATGCATGAATAGAAATGGCATAGACAATAGTTGGAAGTCCACAAGTGTTAATATCACCACCTGGGCAGGGATAGGACATAAAATGCAAAAAAAGCTCTCACTGCCAGGATACCACCAAGAACTCAAACTTCCAGCCCCCTCCCCTCACATTCATGATTTCTGATCAGAGTATGCTTGGGAACAATAATCATATAAAATGTATTGCAGCAAATAATTATTTGTATGTAGTAGACATTATTCTCTGCAGTATATGGTAAGAATTACATAAAATAAGTGTATGTACATATACAATCAGAACAAAGAGGTAAAGATCTGATGTCACTGCAGACAAAATTGATACATGTACTTGTCTGAATTTTTCCTTAAAAATTAAGGCACAGTTGTACAACTGACAGGAAATGATGAAGTATACTTTGCTCAACGTTATCTTATGTGCTTTTATGTTGTTGCTGTGTTATTAAGAAGTGAAGAAAATCTACATCTAAGATCAATGTGGTTAAAAGGATGGTTAGAATGTATTATTGTTATGAAAGAATTTACATGCAGAGATGTATTAAAGGCATACCTGTCCACCTCTAAGCCTTTACAATCATAGCAAACAATCATCAAAAGTCATTGCAGAGGTTTAATAATCTTAGCACATAAGATTTACGTGTATGTAAATTTGTGGTTGGGTGTGTGTTTACAGCATAAGACATAAATTTGCTATCTTAGGGGGCACAGTTTTTAAAATTAGGATCTTGTTGTGGTGCGAACAGATGTAGAACTACAAATATACACCAGAAATGTATCCTTACTGTCGCAAGTTCTGCTTATATACTTCCATATTCCATACAAATCCATTCCTGTCCCAGAGATTTCCCATACTTTGGAACAAGCTACCCATCTATGTCAAGCAAAGTTCCTCATTAGCACTCTTCAAGAAAAATCTTGATGAGTGGATGGGGAATAGGAAATACACCCCGGGGATCACTTCTGTGGCTCTGCTCGACAGGGGCACAGGAAAATAACTTTCTTGGGTGGCATAAGCCAGGGAACCTTGTTGGCTAGGCTTACTTACATCCTTGGGCTGATAGCCTAGTACCTACCTATGAACCTATGAACAGAAAAGCCAAGTATTCACATTTTACAAGGAGTAAGAGTTTCAAGGTTGTATGTTTTGCTTTGGAGTCACTCTTTATTTATTATAATTGAAACACTTGCACTAAGGAGTCGGTGACATCATTAGACAAGCTTTTGATAAGGGGAAATCATGGAAGGATCATTTTAATAGACAAAATTCTAATTATAAGTTTCACCCATTATTAAACATTATTCAGAGTTTTTATATACATTATTAACTGATTCCTGCACAACAACTGTGGAATGTACCACCACATCCTCAACATTTTCTGAAGAAAATGAAGATAAAAATGCATAAGTAAAACAAATGTAAGTATTTTATGAACAGCAAGAACTATGAGTAAGATACAAACAGCAGTCTATTTATCCCCCAAAATCATTACGATACTAGTTACTATAGCTGCGGTTGTTAGATAAGTACTGTCATTTATTAAAATGGAAAAATTGAGAATTTTGCTTTCCCATAAATTTTTACAAATATTTCATATAATTGTATGAGCTGTCTGCAAGAGAAACACTTAAAATCCTATGCCAGTACAACCCCCTGCCTATATATTGTTTTTAGGTAATAATGCCATGAAAGAAGCTAAGGTCACTTCAACATACATGGTGAGATTTTTTCATGTCAGCAGTTAATTCAGAGTCCTGTAGCAATGCAATGAAATTATTAGCATCTTAGTCAACCAAAGAATAAAATCAAACATCAGAGCAAGAAGTGCCTTAGCTCCTACTGTAGAGTACCAGACATAGCTCAATACAGACATTTTTAAGCTTTGTCAATAATGCTGCAGACAGCCTCTCTTGTCTGAGGTTTCCTTTGCTTTTCCTGCCATTGGTGACACAGTATCATTTGAAACAGTAGAACCACTGCCTTATAATACTTTGGCTCCACAATCAGATGAATCAGTCACAATCAGCTTCAGGTTTTGTTACAGAAAAGATGCGCATGAAAAAGAACAAGCTAGCATTCAGCATGAGTTATCATAACTTCGTTTTCATTGGTTTTACAGTTGAGCCAAAGAAAGAGAATTAATCAGAGCTCTTCACTAAATGCAGAGTAGTTGAGAAGTGTGGGGGGAGGTGTTTTTTAAAATTCTCACAGAAGATATCAAAGAAATAAAAGTTTTTAAGGAACACAGGGAGAGATTCCCAGAGGTTTCTGGCTAAACTGTGAAAACTGTGGTCATTATGAAAAATGTTGTCTTCTAGACTATGTAGGAAGTGGCGCTGGAGTTTAAGCAATGTAGATTGTAGCTGGATTGTCTAACTAGTTATTTACTGATGACGTAATTGAATATCAGCTTTGGCCAGCTAAGAACTTGCTGAATTCAACTGGACGTATAAGAGAATTTAAGTACCTTTATCTGCTCTTTCTTTTTCAAAAAAATACAGTATTTAAATTGATTTTAACTGTGTGGAAGGAATATTAACTGAACTGGAAGTTAGTCAGTGTTTGCTGAATTTTGTTATTTGCTAGTAATTACAGGTGTGGGGGTAGTCACATTCTTTGATTTCCTGTCCTTGCCTATTTAAGTGGTACAGTGTGAAATATTTTCTGCTTAAAAACCTCAGCTTTGGCCGGCTAAGAACTTCCTTAATTCAACTGGATGTATAAGAGAATTTAAGTACCTTTATCTGCACCTTTTTTTTTCAAAAGAAATACAGTATTTAAATTGATTTTAACTGTGTTGCAGGAATATTAACTGAACTGGTGGTTAGTCAGTGTTTGCTGAATTTTGTTATTTGCTACTAATTACAGGTGTGGGGGTAGCCACATTCTTTGATTTCCTGTCCTTGCCTATTTAAGTGGTACAGTGTGAAATATTTTCTGCTTAAAAACCTCAGCTTTGGCCAGCTAAGAACTTGCTTAATTCAACTGGACGTATAAGAGAATTTAAATACCTTTATCTGCTCTTTTTTTTCAAAAAAATACAGTCTTTAAATTGATTTTAACTGTGTGGAAGGAATATTAACTGAACTGGAAGTTTTCACTCTGCTCTTCAGTTAGTCTCACCCACCCTCCCTGTTTTTGTTTTGGTGTTAATCTTAGTGGCCTTGCAACTGCCCGCCCCTCTTGTAAATTTGTGTTTGGATACTCCTTCTGGGCCCATCTCATTTGCTCACTCAACTAAGTGCAGTGAGATCATATTCTGATTTCAGGCACTCCTACTGTGTACAAAGAGAGCATCTGGGAAACAGAAAAAAAATTAAGCTTGTTTCCTGCCTTTCCTGTTAAGTGGTCTAGACTATTTGTAGGCTTCTGAGCCCCCAAGCCCTTCTGTGTTGGAGGGAAGCCTTCTAGCTTAGTTTTTTTTCTTATAACTAGCCAGTTTTCTAGTTTCAGCACTCAAATCTTTCTTTGATCTCAGCACTTATTCAGAAAAAAAAAAAAAAAAAAAATCATCTGCTTTTACTGTACTTGTGTTTCTACCTACTTTTTTTACTTTTGCATCATCTTAAAAGTACTCGATTGTATTTATTACTGCTTGGTGTAACTCATTCTAAGCCTTTTGGTTTAAACACTTGGGCTTCGGACCAGTTGTTTTGCACTGAGAGGGTTTGTGGTCTGCACTGTAGTGGCAGAACAGGTAGCTTACATCCTTCTAGGTTGGGAACTGCTGATTGAGGGCTCAGTGTCTGTTATTCTAAAAGTGTATTAATTCTGGTTTAAGCACTTGGGCTTTCAGGCCATTTATTTTACATTACGAGGGTTCGAGGTCTGCACTCTTGTGGGAGGAGAGGCTGGACTCTGCCCTTCTGAGCTTGGAATTTCTGGTTAAAGGCTTATAGTGCATGCATATCTGAACTGCTTCTTACTGAAGTTGGTGCGCCTTGTTTGCTGTGGCATAGACTGGATTCAGGCCTGCTGGATCTAGCTTTGTTTGTGTAACTTGAGCACTAATCCAGGCATTCTCTAAAGTATTCAATTGTATTTATTACTGCTTGGTAGTAACTTGATTAAAGTGTAGCTATCATTCTAAGTCTTTTGGATTAAGCACTTGGGCTTCAGACCAGTTGTTTTACATTAGGAAGGTTTGTGGCATGCACTGTGGTGGCAGGACAGGTAGCTTTCATCCTTCTAAGTTGGGAACTGCTGATTGAGAGCCCAGTGTCTGTTATTCTTAAAGTGTATTAGTTCTGGTTTAAGCACTTGGGCTACAGGCCAGGTATTTTACATTAAGAAGGTTTGTGGTCTGCACTCTTGTGGGAGAAGAGGCTGGACTCTGCCCTTCTGAGCTGGGAATTTCTGGTTAAAGGTTTACAGTGCCTGAATATTTGAACTGTATCTTACTGAAATTGGTACACCTTGTTTGCTGTAGCATAGACTAGATCCAGGCCTGCTGAATCTAGCTTTGTTTATATGCTTGTTGTTTGTTTGCTTGTTATTTCCCTGGAATGCTAATTCCACCTAATACGCGGCTTCTCAGCGCTTCTGTGGATCACTAGTGATATCTGCATTGTTTACTGTACTTATTTCCTTGTTTCACTTAAAAGAAAGTTACTGTTTGTCGTTTTTGCATTTAAGTTACCTGTAACACATTGCACTTAAGTTACCTGACGCTTGCTCACTAAAGCAATTATATAAGTCAGCACTAAAAATTAAAAGCACTACACCCTCACTCCCCACTGGCCCTGGTTTTCAATTATTAAGGAATTCCCAATATTATTCTAGCATGTCCAAAGGTCAGTTGGCAATCTCCTCTCTGGTCCAGCTGGTGAATCTGGGAATCTTGAGGCAATGTTACAACTGCCTCATGTACACAGACAACCCTCTCCTCCTCCCAACAAATTCCAACACATGTGAGAGATGCAACCATATAGCCAAACTGGAGGCTAAGCTCTCTCAACTCAGTACTGGCATAACCAGTCAGGAGGAGAAGGAAACCACACTCACTACAATTCCAGTCTCACATAGACCTACCACGACAGCATACCAAACACATAATCACACAAAAACATACACGGAGGCTCTAAATAAAGATCTGCCGAAGCAGCAGAGACCTCCAAAGCAGACACCCAAGCAGCCGCTACCCCAAAACAAAACACGTGCAGCACATATCTCACAAAGCCAGTGTGCCGAACAGTCACAGCCCTTAAGACTAAACAACACACCTGATACACTTGTAATAGGTGACTCTATCATCAGACACACTGACGTCCCGCTCACCAGGCTGAACAAGGAGAGGGTCACGGTGAGCAGCCTGTCAGGCGCTAGGATCCGCCACATAACAAAAGCACTCAGGTCACTCCAAGGCAAGTACAAATATGACTCAGTCATTGTCCATGCTGGTGTGAATGACCTGAGACGTATCTCCCTGGACTACATGAAAAGAGACATAAAGGAGCTCTCTGAGCATGTAGCCCAGGCCGGTATGACCCTGACCTTGAGTAGCATCTTACCCTCACCAAGAATGATGCCACAATATGAAGGCAAGATGATCAATTTCAACAATTGGCTTAAGTACTGGTGTCATTCAAAGGGGATCCAATGCCTGTCAGCTTGGGATGATATGCTCGACAAGCCACGATGCTTCGCTAGGGACGGCTTGCACCTGTCACCCCTGGGCTTTCGGATATTGGCAAAGGCTCTTGCTACCCCCATAGTGCCTTTTTTAGGCAAGGCTCAAAAGACAAACCCACCTCCATAGGTATCACAAGGGATAAGAAACTAAGAGTAATGCTACTCAACGCCAGAAGTCTAAACCTCAAGATGCATGCACTCGAAACTCTCCTTAGCATGGAGAACATCAATATCTGTGCAGTAACAGAAACCTGGTTCAGGGCTCCCGAGAGCACCCCAGCACTACCAGGTTATACCTCATACCATGCTTTTCGGCCCCAAAACTTGGACCGAACCACAAAAGGAGAGGGAGTATCGATATTCATCAAAGATACCCACACCTCCAGGTTGGTGGCAAAGCACGAAGCATCAGAGACTATCCCTGTGCAACTAACAGTGGGTAAAACTGCCTTCCAGTTTATAGCCTGCTACAGACCACCCTCCCAAACCCAGGAACCCCACTTGGCCTTCCTGAGAACACTGGAAAATAAGAAGGTCTCTCCAAACACCATTATATTGGGCGACTTCAACTACCCAAACATAGACTGGGAGCATTACTCTAGCTCCAACACCCTAGCCCAAAGGTTCCTTGAATTTATAAACTTAAATGCTATGCAACAACTTGTTACCACTCCCACAAGAGGGGAAAGCATACTAGACCTGATCATCACCAACATGGGGACTCTATGCTCCAGACCAGAAGTGTATACCTCACTGGTAAGATCAGACCATAAACTAATCTCACTGGATATTCACATCCTGACCCCACCCCCTGCCCAGAAAACCACAGTGAAAAACTTCTCTAAAGCAAATTTCACACTCCTCAAAACTGAGGTGGAATCCTTCAAAGCCCCCGGGCCTGTGGAAAATATGGCCCAGACCGCAGAATCCTTTATAAACGCATTCTATGAACACCTTCAGGAATGCATGGACCATGCGATCCCAAATAAAACCAAGACCCAATCCTCCAAAGGCAGATGTCCTGTCTGGTGGACCCCAGCCATAAACAAACTATACAATAGAAGGAGGAAGCTACTAAATGATAGAGGAAAATCCCAAAAAGGGAAGGCATTACTGATCAGTATTAGCAAAAAACTACGGGCACACATAAAATTGTCTAAGGCCAGCTTCGAGAAAAAAATTGCACAGGACACTAAGGATAATCACAAGGCTTTCTTTAGTTATGTTAGGAACCTGGGTGGTAATTCCCAGATATGCTCAGAATTAGTCCAAAATGACAAAAAATACACCGAACCCACAGACATTGCCAACATCCTAGCTGACAGGTTCAGCGCAAACTTCTCCCCCCCCTCCCCACCAAAAGGGCAAATATCTATTCCAGCAGAGTGCTGCCCCCCTGACATCTCGGATGCTCAGGTAAGAGCTGCCCTCTCCAAAGCAAAAAACACAGCATCAATGGGACCAGACGGTGTCCCGGGCTGCGTCCTACATGAACTCCAAGAAGAGCTAAACCCAAACATAAAACTACTATTCAATCTCAGCCTTACTACAGGATATGTGCCTAAAGAGTGGCGTACAGCAACAGTGGTCCCTCTCCATAAAGGTGGTGCCTCAACGGATCCTGGAAACTATCGCCCCATAAGCCTGACTAGCTTGGTCTGCAAAGCTATGGAAAGGATCATCATGGACCTCATAAATAAAGATATTGGGAACCTACAAATACTGGATCCTACCCAGTTCGGCTTTGTTAAGGGCAGATCCTGCCTCTTATACCTGGTTGATTTCTTTGAAACAGTCACCAAGGCCATTGACGAGGGGAAGATGGTCCACACAGCCTACCTGGACCTCGCAAAAGTCTTCGATACAATACCCCACTCGGGCATTATAGATAAGCTCACCAGCTTAAATATAAACCCATATGTCACTAGATGGCTTGCAAAATGGCTCGAGGACAGAGCCCACATGGTTAGAATTGCTGGAGCCATGTCAGACTCCAAACCAGTTACAAGTGGTGTCCCACAAGGCTCAGTCCTGGGACCTCTCTTGTTCGGTATATATTTCTCGGAGGTACAGGCCAACACGGAAGGACTGTGGCTGACCAAGTTCGCAGATGACTGCAAACTAGGTGCCATAATTGACTCTCCAGCCAACACAAGCATCCTCCAAGAGGGCCTCATAGAAACAGACAACTGGTGCCAGAGCCATGGCCTCAAGCTAAATGCCAAAAAGTGTATAGTCATCCCCTTTGGCAAAAACAAAGTGCCCACAAATTACCACATAGGTGGTAATCCATTAAGTACAGAAGAAGTAATTAGGGACCTGGGGACCCAAGTTGATAGCAATCTCTCATTTGACAACCACGTGGCCAAAGTGGTTAGAAAAACATTTTATATAGCCCACCTAATCATGAAGGGATTCACATCTAGATCAGGGGACGTCATCGTGCCTCTTTACTCATCCCTCATCAGGCCCATAATTGAGTACAATAACCCTTTTGGGATGTACCTTACCAGACACCTGCAGCAACTGGAAAGACCCCAAAAGTACCCCACCAAGAGGATCAAAGGGCTCAAACAGATGCCATATGCTGCCCGGTTAAAGAAACTCCAGCTCTACTCAGTGGCATACCGCCTGTTCAGAGGCGATCTGTGCCTGACGTATAAAGCCATGTCCAACCCGGAATTAATGGACATGCTGCATCTCAGAAAATCCAAATCCCATCGAGCTACGCGCTCGAGAGACTTGAACCTCAGCACTGAAATAAATAGGACATGCTGGAGGGACAGATTCATAACCCAGAGGCTCACTTCACTCTGGAATAAAATCCCAGTCCAGGTTAGGCAGAGTCCCTCATTGACTATCTTCAAGAGGAATCTTGATGAGTGGATGGGAGATCGTGGGTTTACCCCGGGTATCACTTCTGTGTCACTGTTAGACAGAGGCACAGTATACTAACCTCGAAAAAGGGCATAGCAAAATAAATTTAAAATGGGTGGCGAAAGCCAAACACATTCTGGCTAGGCTTATAAATGCCCTAGGGCAGATAGCCTAGTATGAACCTATGAACCTATGAACCTATATCATCTATGATATATTTGTCCAAGAAAATTCCCAGGAAGAGGCATGTTCTTTGTTTAATTGAGAGTCAGTTAACTTTAGATAAAAGGAGACAGTAACACTCATGCCTTTGGGATTGGATTACTTATCTGCAGATTTTGTTTCTGACATAGCCGGCTTTAGGCACAAGCGAACCCTGTGGTCGCTGGGGGCCCCCAACCACAGAAAGTTGTCTTATTTTGATATTTTGTAACATCTGTCAAACCAATAAAAGCTAGTACAGCAGTTTCATAGACTTAATAAACCAAGAGGATAATAACTCTTATGTGTATCTCCTTTAAAATTCAAAGATATCTCTGGTTATAGTAACAGTGTTTTATCAAGTAACAGCCTTCACAATTCCATTAACTATTTTATCAATAACATAGTGCCCCTGGCTTAATTAAACCCTGCTGGTGGACATTCTCTCTACTAACAACATAGCTAGCTTTAGGTACAAGCAATACCCATGGCTGCAGGGAGGAGCCTCTTCTTCATCCTTGACTCTATGGGGGCCCCCAGAAAAGCTTCTTCTGGTTGGGGTAAATGAGAAGAAAAAAATATATTAATTTCCTGGTTATCTACTTTAACCCGAACCCAGCTTTGATATGACCCTGTTAGGATAAAGCTGATAATGAACATGAGCAAGGCAAGCAGTAGAGAGATCAGCAACCCAGAGTGACTGATGTCACTGCAAACCTGGAGTTTTAAGAAGAGCTGATGCTTCCAATCTATAGCGATGATTTTCTTTTTCAGGGTTTTAATAAATACTGACAGAACACCAGATACTATAACTCTCAACTTCAGTGCAGTGCCAAACATAATAGCAGAATGGAGGTTCAAAATCAGGAACACATTTTAAATATTATTCTAATTCACTTAAAAATTTAATACAATAACACCTTTTACATCAACATGCATTTTTGGACAATAAGAAATATAAAACTCTGATGTCTGGATTTATTGACTGACTGTAATCCTTAATGATTTACCAGCAAATTAAGTTTTTTTAAAAGGCAGATCAAGATTATAAGCAAAATCGGGAGAAGTCTGTGAAATCAGGGACAGGGGCAGCTATCCATTACTCCTCAATGAGGTTAATAAGTGACTTACCCCTGCTGCTGTTTGACGACTTCTAAACAGCAGTCACTGATCTGGTGTAGCAGTACTATTGCTGCACAATTGATTGCTATATGCTGAAATAAGTACAAAACTAGTAGAGATATGGCTAATGTATGTGTGTGTGTGTGTGTGTGTGTGTGTGTGTGTGTGTGTGTGTGTGTGTGTGTGTGTAGATGTGTGTGTTATCACTGATTTTTATCGGTGCACACACCCAGCAATGCCAGGACACACACATTATTCTTCTAGGTATCAGTAAAAAAATGCAGCTAACAAGTAATTGTATTTCAGAAGTTAGCCATAAAATATATCACATAACATTCAGACACTTAGAACTTTACAAGTCTGGTGGTCCCCACTCCTCAGACTATGTAAATGGATACAGGGGTATCCCTTAATTATCAATGACTATGTGGCCACAAACACTGTTGTTGGGTGGGGAAAAATGAAGAATAAAAAATATATATTCACTTTCTGATTGCAGTCTTTAACCTGAGCAGGGCTATGATATGACCCTGTTAGGAAAAAGCTGATAATGGCCTCTGCTCTCAACTGCACCCATTCTAAAAAGATGTGTGTGTGTACAGAAAGTTGCTGTAGGTTATGTGGAGGGGGGAATGTGTGGTTATTACTTTCATTTTCATCACAGTCAAACATTACAGGTTTGCACATGAGGTCATTATAGCTTGTATTTGGGCTGGAGACAGTGTGGACATTGTTACTGTTACTTTTCTCACAGACCTCAGTGGTGTACAAGCATGGTTACAATAGCTTGTGTAGGGGCACTGTACTGTCTAGGAGGAACTAAGTAGAATAGATTATTGTAATCATTAGTTTTTTTTTTCACTTTCCTCACAATCACACATCAGGCACATATACAGGTGGCTACCTTTGGGGGTTAAGGCTGAGAAGGCATGTGATGTGTATGTATGACAGCAGTCACTTGAAATACATGGCTGTAGCAATTTTAATTAGGACGGCTGCGGTGGTGCAGCGGTTAGCATTGTCACCTCACAGCAAGAGGCTCTCCGGTTCAATCTTCGGTTGGGGTGTCTTCTGTGTGGAGTCTGCATATCCTTCCTGTAGTCGTGTGAGTTTCCTGTGGGTGCATCGGTTTCCTCCCACATCCCCAAAGACATGCTGCAAATGGATTGCACACTCTAAAATTGGCCCTAGGCATGAGTGCGTGTCTGTATGTGTGCCTTCTGTGGAAGGTTGGGCACCGGGCTGGCAACTCGACACCATAAAATTCCACTGCCAATCATGAGCAGACAAGGTGATCTGCTGTGGCGACCCCTAACTGGGAAAAGCCAAAAGAGAGAGGGGGAGAGCAATTTTAATCTCTGCTTTCATCCTAATTTAACACCAGAAGGATGTATAGGCAGTGGCTGTCTTTTTTTTGGGAGGGGGGTAGGGAAGCAGGCAGTATTCCCAGATGAGAAATTAAAGGTTAAGCCCTGTGTATCCTCAACAATTGGCTTGTTAGTTTATTTTGCGCTACTATTTTGTCAGCTTTGAACATTAAGTCTTCGGCACAATTTTTTTGTTTTTTTTTTCTTTCAAAGAAGACATAAGACTAATTATTTTCATACTAATGATTTTTGTTTAGGCCACCATTGAACTAAAAGGTTGGGAAAATGGTCTAAAATGCACCCCAGAACATCTATAACCCTATGGCTTCTCAAGCCCTGGTTTATTTCAGTTATTTCGTAAATGGTTATTGCTGTCTTGGTCAAGAAAGGTATGTTGAAAGGATACAAGAAAAACTAAAGCTGAACAGCAGCAGTGAATGTCTTTTCGTAATCAAAACTTCTTTTCAAGACATCATTGGATGAAGACACTGTGTAAAAAGAAAAGCAAACTTTTAAATGCACTTCAGAATACATAGAAAGTTGTGTATTTTTAAAAAAGCTGAAGAGCGAGGCAAAATGTGAGGAAAGGAAGAAGAAAAGTAACGTGTATGGAATGGGGAGCCCAATATAGGGAGGAGGACTGGAAGGGGTGTGTGTGTATGGAATGGGGAGCCCAATATAGGGAGGAGGACTGGAGTGTGTGTGTGTGGAATGGGGAGCCCAAGATAGGGAGAAGGTCTGGAGTGTGTGTGTGTGTGTGTGTGTGTGTGTGTGTGTGTGTGTGTGTGTGTGTGTGTGTGTGTGTGTGTGTGTGTGTGTGTGTGTGTGTGTGTGTGTGTATGAAATGGGGAGCCCAAGATAGGGAAAAGGACTGGAGGGTGTGGGTGTGTGTGTTTTGTGGGGGCTGAAACAGTTGGCCTAAGACACCGTCTCACCTAAATCCAGACCTATATATAGAGTTGTTGTAATGCATCACTGTTGGAACTAAATGCTAGCAACTGTAAGTGTCACTCTGTATGATGATGAATGACCAACATAGTGTGGTACACAGGCCTGTTGCAATGTAAGAGCATTGTACTCTGTACACTGTACAGGTTAGTCTCTGCTTACCACTCCTAAATGTCTGCAGAATGAGCTAAAAGGTTGCTTGGGAGGGTGTCAATGACAGAGTAAATGCCTAAGGGGCCCCCAACTTGACATTTACTGGGGCCCCCAAAATGCTAACATCGGCCCTGGTTGCTGATTACTTGCAGGGCTTTAAGGTTTTAACTTCATAAGTTTAGCTTCATTTAGCACTGTAGCACTATAGATGCTCATTGCTTTGTAACCATCAACTCATGAGACATTATTTACCCTCATAAAATACTTGAAAATGTAATTGTCATCTTTGTAGTGGCTAACGATAACCAAGCTATATGCTGGCAATGTGTTCATATGCATACTGTTTGAATAAGTAGTTACCTGCCACCCTGATAACTCCTGTCTTCATTCCTAATCCATTCCTATCAGGCAAATCTGAGTCAGAAGTATGTCAGCATCTGTCGATTTAAGCAATAGTTAGCCTTGCAGCAGTCAGTCAGAATTATGGGACTACACACATTTAGTCACAGTCTCATCTTCCTATCTCATGGGAGGAGCAAACTTATCTGATGTTTTGTGCAAATAATATTCCATCTCTCTGTTAATACTTGAGGGATTAATTCACCTAATTAATGCATAGCATTTAAAAGTTAGCTCACGAAAAAAGAAAGCAGATTTTTTTTTATTTTTTTGCTCATGATCATGCTGCTCTGACATTATTTCTAAGTCCCAAGCAGAAGGGTGGTTATGTAACACAAGGAAATGTATTCCATATTACTCCATAGTGGAGGTTCTAGATGCTTTAACGCCCGAGCCTAATGTGGAAAACTTGCTATTTTCAGCATTTTGGAAATACTTGCTACCTTCAGTATATGGATAACCAAGTCTTTTCTGGCAATGTAAAAGGACAAAATGTAAGAACAAGAAAGATATAAGACAATATATGTTTCAGCATGGAAAACTCAGTCAGACATTGAAGCAGAGAGTTCATTACATCCTAGATCCAAAACAATCTTCCAGGGAAACTGTTGCTTTTAATCATAAACAGAAGAGAAGGAGAGACATGACATTAGTTATCTATTCAAAGAGAAACAGCAGAAGTGTTAAGGGGAATCTAGGATTCTAATGTAAAATTAATGACATTTTATCAACAATTCTATTCAATATCTACCAAAAATTACAAGACAGGGCAAATTCAGTAAATATGTTTTTAGAGGGCTGTGGATTTCTCAACATTTTGGAAACACAGAGAAGGGAGTTGATATTACTCTTTACAAAACAAGAAGTGTTCAGAGCTATAAAGGGAAAACTTTAGAAAAAGTTTCCTGGCTGAGATAGACTAAATGTGGACAACTACCATTTCCTGGTGTAACAGATGATAGGCCCTTCTCAGTTAACTTTTTATGAGACTTAAGTCATGCAAATATGTAAACTGCATGCCCTACCATCCACCATCACAGTTCTTCCTAAGCCGGGTAAGGACCACACTGACATGACTATCAACCTAAATCACTCCCCGATGAATAGAAATCAGAATAGAAGCTGAAGTAGCCCTCAATTACAGAAAAGGCCAAAAAATAACAAGGAAAATGGATTAGAGAGGTTTGGCCACCTGTGCAACAAAGAAATGGATTAGAGAGGTTTGGCCACATGTGCAAAAAATAAATGGATTACAGAGGTTTGGCCACATGTGCAAGAAAGAAATGGATTACAGAGGTTTGGCCACATGTGCAAAAAAGAAATGGATTACAGAGGTTTGGCCACATGTGCAAGAAAGAAATGGATTACAGAGGTTTGGCCACATGTGCAAGAAAGAAATGGATTACAGAGGTTTGGCCACATGTGCATGAAAACAAAAGGCAATTTTTTGAAGATGATTTGGAAGAGACAGGAAGAATGCAAGAAGGAACCAGGATTATCACAAGAAGATTACAAACTACAAGACATTATTTTCTTCAGAGAGAGTTTTTCTGTTCATATTGCTCAATATAGGATTTTTGCCATTTTCAAAAGGGCAATGTAGTGTAAGTAAAGTAAACACATAATATAGAACAGACCTCCCAATCATCCCGAATTACTCGGTTTTTACCGAGTTTTGGGGTCAAAATGAAGGGGTGCCACGATTCCTGAGTGGCACCCCTTCATTTCCGATTTTTTTGCTTTTTTTTATGTTTTGAATTTTCGCGCTGTCGGAGCTGACGTCATCGTGTGCACGATGAGGTCACCTCCGTCAGCGCTACCAGCCAGTCGGACTTGAGCTCAAGGAGCTCGCGTCATTATTTCTGGCTGGCTGCGAGCGGGTGGGAAATGGGAATTAAACAGCAGCAGCACTAATGCTGCCGAGAATGGGCTGGCTAAGGCTTTACTTTACTTTTTTAAACTGCTATGCTGAGAATGGGCTGGCGACTGGCGTTACTTTATTTTTGCACATTTCTGCCAAGTCAGTGCCAAAGTAAATGGACTTTGGGCTGCAGGCTGAGTGGATTACCAATCACAGTGTTAGCTCTGAGAATACAATTTGGAAAATTGGTCAAGTACAAGGGAAGGTGGTGGTGAACTTAACCATTGTTTCTATGACAATAACACTGATTCCTGTCCAGTAAGTGATTCTTTATTATTCCTGAATATTTTGCCATCAATTGCACTTGTAACAGAGTTGGGTAAATTATTCTAGTTAGCTACAATCACCTTCAAGAAGTTCTTTTTTTACTTAATGATTTTTTTAAACATGGCCTATGTAAGGTGTACATCCATCTGATTTATTACATAGAGAATAAGCAGAGCTTTTTATATTACATTTGATAGAAAGTGAGGCACAAAACAGAGACTGATGTTAGGTTGGTCTTACAGTGGCTGGAAGCCATTTGGCTTTTTTTAGTGGTGTGCAATGGTGTTCATAGCCTAAAGCAAGAGTAACAAATCAATGTATTTTATTTACTGAGGTTTGTGGGAGGTTAGTGTTGCTGGATGAATTTAGAACAAGAAGATACTAGAGTATGTGGATAACTACCGCATTTACAAGAGCATAGTTGAAGATGGTGTTGCAGGCGTTTAGCAGAGTGAGAACTTTCTGAACTATGTATTTAGTGTGAGTAGTGAAGGTTAGTGACTAGCTCAGGAGTAAGCCAAAATACTTGTCAGATATCATATTATTGTCATGAATGTTAACAACTGGATTACCTTTGCGTTTTGGTGCAGACTCAAAAAAAATTACTGCTGATTTGATTGGGTTTAGTTGTAGTTTGTTTAGAATGAAATAGTCACAGATGAAAGAGAATTCCCCCTAATTGATGGCTTTGATTTCTTGAAGGATGAGAGCAGAATAGTAATGGAGAATGTCATCTGCATACAGTAATAACATGTTGAATGGAATGGCTGAAGATACATCAATATTAAAAGGAAAGAAGAGTGTGGGCCAGTTACAGGGCTTTGTGGGACCCCCTAAAGAAAATGTACCTATGATTATTCACTCATGGTTAGGTTGTTGAAGGTATATTTAGTGAGATAATTTAATATCCATTTAATTAATGTACTTTATGAATGCCTTGTTAAATATTAACTCCTTCAAAACCCCTTTAGGATCAATAAATAATCTGGCACTGTGCCACTCCTATAGCATAGATGAATAAACTCTGACTACAGCCTAGCCAACCTGGGTTCAATTAGCAGCTCTGGAGACTGACGAAGTGGTAGAGAAGTAATGGGCCTGCCCTGCCCATTCAAGGTAGAATACCGCTTTTTGATACTCTCCCTGAAGGAATGGTCCAAAGAGGGTAGTTGCTCTCAGAAGTAATCAACAAGCATGAGGGATGGGGGAAGGAAGTGATAGGTCATAAAAAGTATAAAATAATCCTTCTGGATGAAAGCAAAAATAAGTTGATCCCCCAGGATACCATCAGGATTCACAACTACCCCCACCAAAAATGGAGTAATTTGGGGGGAGGTTGTAAAGTAGTTGGCAGACCTGGTGTGGACATTGGGAACTGGGTGACAGACTGGTAAAAATGAGGTCCAAGGGGACCAAAATAATAAATAAATAAATAAGCTGGCATATCCGTAATATCCATCCTTCATATTAGTGTAAACAGTGTTGGTAGCAATGTACTATGTACGGAGTGTGATGTGGCCTGGCTGAGTGCCATTCTGGGTCTATGAGCAGTCCATAATTATTAATATGCTTCATTATATGATTGAAGAGGATTTTTTTTCAAATATTTTTATAATACAACAAAGGCTGAAAATGTATTTCTAGTCCTGTAGCCATCCCGCATATATTTACAAGTTACCTAAGATAATATACCATGCAGAACTGCACAGTTCTGTTTCACAAACACTTAGATATAGAATAATATCCCCTGCAAGTTTATATCTTTCTTAGACTTACATTATACATAGGATAATATCTCCTTCTGGAAGGTATTGTGCAGGCAATTATATTACATATAGGTTAACATCTCATTCACAATATTTCACATACAGTCCTATTAAACATGCAGAATAATATCTAATGCAAGTTTATATTCTATGTGCAGTAATGTCTGGTGCCATATTTTGGTTGTCTGTTCTTCAGTTTGTGTTCGAAAGTTGGTATCCCACAACTCCATTGGAGTGGGTGGGGTTATGTAATTATGTATGCAAATTAGATGTTAATCAGCATACAGATTTGTACCTATTTTTCATGGGCCTTGTTCAGATTTTTGATATTTCCAGATTGAGAGGTATGATATAGAATACAGCCTCCAGTCCATGCTAACATTACACTGGTGGCTAATTAGAAGATAAAGTTTGTATAAGTATATCAGTCTATATTAATTCAGTCCATATATTGCTGTCTGCAAGTGCAGACCCACAAAATATTGATTTCCCCACTTGTAGAAAGAGAGACATGAATATGTGCAGGATGAGGGATTGATATATGGGTCTACTTCATAAGATCGACAGACCAATTGATCGACATTCATTTGTTCGACAGCTCATTTGGTCGACAACCAGTATTCAAGGCAAAAACCAGGGATTTGCCCCCCTCCCCAATGTTGTGTGACCCTGGAGTTGATATATATATAGTTAGGGGGTGTGGGGGGCATAGCCCCTCACCTATTTTCATTTAAAATGTGTAGTTTTTGTTCTATTTTCATGTTTTAAACAGAAATAGGTGGGGGGGCTTCATCCCCTCACCCCCCAACTATATATATATATATATATATCAACTCCAGGGTTGCACAACATTGTGGAGGGAGGGCAAATCCCTGTTAAGTGCCTTAAATACTGGTTGTCGACCAAATCAGCTGTCAACCAAATGAATGTCGATCAAATAGTCTGTTGATCTTATTAAGTAGACCAATATATATATATATATATCTATATCTATATCTATATATATATATATATATATATATATATATATATATATATATATAGATTGCTTGATCGAAATTACACTATCTCAAACAAGCAACATTGAGACCCATTAAAGAGAAAGTGCACTAGATTGAAAGTGCACTTTCGCAAAAGCTGGTTCTCTGAACCGGCATAAAACAAAATAAAAAAATACTTTAAACAGTATTTTTCAGGGTGGCAAGCCCCCTTGCACCCCCCTACTTAAATATATTAACTCCGAGATTGCAGTACAGTGGGCAAAAGGATATATTTCCTTATCCCCACTGTAATATGCTTTGGAGAACTGGCTTTTGCCAAAGTGCACTTTCGATTTAGTGCACTTTCATTTCAATGGGTTCAATCTTCCGGTTGTCGAAAAAGTGAGTTTTCAAAAATCAGATGTAGACCCATATATACATATATATTATATTTATTTTTCCATTTGAAAATGTGAATTAAGGAAGCATGAACTTTAAAGTATATTGTTAAGTGAAATTTTAAGTGAATGCTAAGTGGAGTGAAAGGCTTTTCTTTTACACACTGAGAGATGTATAGAGAGAAAAAGGAGGAGGAAAAGACCTCTTCTTAGAGATAAAGTGGAATTACTAGTTAAACTAATATTGAAACAAAGTCTGTGTATGTCAGATAGAAGGGGAATGACAAGCATTCTTCTATAAAGTGATATAAAATAGTCTGGTAGATTGCTTACCAATATATGCTCAGTTGGCATACTAGTTGAAAGAAGTGTGCTGAAAAAAATGTCTTTCAATCTGAGGTGTGTACTCAAGAAAGAAATTACTAAGTAGCATGCATGATAAAATTGTGCTGCATTTCCAAACCACAAAAAATAGTAATTAAAAAAACACTGCATTTTAAATTACTTGTAAAATTGGGAAAATGTGTGGAAATACCCCTAAGTTAATGCAAAGTATAAAAAAAGTAAAGTTGTAAATGATATACAGAATACTGGAAAACTTTGTGGCAATACAAAGTCTATATTCAGTGGTATGTGGAGAAGAATGATTGCATTTGTTACTGTAAGATTAGGTTTTACTTACATCTATTTTGTTAGACATAAATATAGTATTCTCTTTGTATAGGTATAGAAATGCAGCTGTATTAAAGCAAATGTATACATGTTGCATGCAGATTTAATAGAAATGAATGTTTCAGTAACCTTCAGTCAAAAATACTGATAATGTACTGCACATCCTGTTAGTTAAGTGTAAACAGGCTTGCAAACCAAGGCTAAAGAGGCATGTGGAACTTTTAAGCAATGTACAAAGTTTTGGTATTATTTAGGAGAAATATTTCAGACATAGATGTGAATTAGTTAGTTTGGACTTACATACAGAAATTCATTGCAGTGTAGTCCAGGCACTCAAGAGTAATTTCAGAAGTCAAGTCAAATATCCAGATTTCCAGAATATTAATTATATTATTCAGGAGAAAGGGAATGATTCTGAGTAAATGAAGTACAGAAGCTACAGACATTATAATTCAGTCTATTTCAGCTTATTAGCACTGTTATTGGAGACAGTAACATTTCATTCAGCTATTCTTGATATCAACACAATATGACATTTTTAAGTGAACTATACTGTATGCACACATTTATTCTGAAAGGTACAAGAAGATTTGTCACAAAAAGAAGAGAATGGGACCTGTTTAGATCAGTTATTGGTAATTAACAGATAAAAACATTAATTCCAGCTTCTTTCAGTTGTTTCCAGTTCATTCCAATATTCTATATAAATGAAACATGTTGGCTTTTTATTTTTATTTCATTATTATTATTATTATTATTATTACTTTTTTAAAACACAAGTCCAGCATGTTTTAACTACAGTGCAAATGTAAAGTGTAAGCAATCTATTGATTGCAACTGAAACTAATCTTATGGCATTTCTGAAGTACTAATTAAAATGATATAGTGGTGTGGTGTTTCTGAAATGCTTCAAAGTTATTACTGCACAAAATCCAAAATGCACACACAAGACTAGAACCAATAGAAGTACGTCAACAAAAAGATTTTATTTAACACAAGGTTTTACTGCACAAAAGTAAACAAGCAAGTTCTTCTGCTCTGTGTTGGTTGCTCTGTGAGTTTCTGCTGATAAACTTATAGCCTGTAGAAGGACTCTATATTTGAAAGAAGGAACCCAAATGAGTGGGGGGTTTTACAGTAAGCAATAAATTGAATCATTGCTGTCTTTTATAATGTGCAGCATGAACTATTAATAAGCTGCTCAAATAAAACCATGTTATCATATGTGGAAATAGTGAAAAAAGAATAGTTCACATATAAACACTTCTTGCATTTATAAATTATCCTCTGCTAAAAGCAAATAGAAACTACTTTCTGTTATGGCTTTTGGAATTGAAGAGTATTGCTGCAGAAAAAATGTTTTTTTTTTGTGCAAGCTGCTGAAAATGTTTAGTATAAGCCCTATTTATTATGAAGACACTGTAAATAGTTATGCCACCATTGGAAATCTTTGGCAAGTTGTGAAGCTTTATACAGCACTGAATGTTACTAGGCACTGTCTTAGTAATAGTGGATACTGCACTGAATCATGCCAAGTGATGTCTTTGGTCAAAGTGTATAATTTCATACATCACTAAATCTAACAAGGCACTGCTAATAATAAAGTGTATGCTTCTAAACTATACAAAATTGTGTGGAGGCAGTTTGAGTAGTTCTAATTGTAGGAAACCAGTAACAATGTTTATAAAACACTGTATTATATTCAGTGTTCTATGAAGAGTAATTTGAAATCTGTGATATCCATGAGTTAAAAGCAAATCTTCCTAAGTTGTGAATTACTCATAATAAAGAAGTAATATACATAAAAGTATAATTGCAATTTGCCTGAATGTAGGCTTACTCTGGCATTAATATTCACCCTTGAAAAAGTTTTTTGTTATTGTTTTACTAGGAGACTTTAATAATGCTGTACATGATAAAACTGCTTTATCAAAACACTGCTGGTATTTTTTAAACTAAAGTTGATGTAAGTACTGAGTATATTCATAAATATCCTATTGCTGGAAAAGATTTGAGGCATTTTCACACATTCTTCCTGTCTCTTCCAAATCATCTTTAAAACAATTGCCTTTTGCTTTCATGCACATGTGGCCAAACCTCTGTAATCCATTCACATACATCCATTCACATACATACGCATGCACAGACACACACACACACACACACACACACACACACACACACACACACACACACACACACACACACACACACACACACATATTTGTTGTCGTGTCTTTCGGCTTTTCCCAGTTAGGGGTCGCCACAGAGGAACTCTGGTCTGCTAATGATTGGCATTAGATTTTTACGTGCCGAGTTGCCAGCTCTGACACACAACCTTCAATGAAGGTACGCCCATTCACGCATGTCTCCACACAGAAGACGGTCTAGCTGAGAATCGAACAGGACAACGTCTTACTGTGAGGCGACAACGCTACCGCAGCACCTCCACTGCAGTATTTTGTACTTGGGGCAAATTAATGTGCTACATATCTAGAAATATTGAATGTTTACAAAACAGAAGGAAAAGAAATATCTAAACATTCAAATAATTTCACTGAAAATGAAGCATAATTCTGTGTGTATCTGATGTGTCCATCACACTCCTCCTAATTATATGCACTAACTCTGAAAACCCTGGTTCTCAGGAAAAAGAGAAATTTTCAAGATAAAAAAAGCCTTGATAATTCAACGTTTAATACAGAATTTGATATTACTAATTGCATATTACAGTGTCAGCCACTAATCTTGTATATTTAAGCATGACATCTCAAAGTACTTTAGGTCATTTGCATTTATTGGAAAACTTGTGTTAAACATATCAAAGTGTAAAGGTTTACTATAGTGTACAATCTGAACAGTGGTTGGGTTATCCAACAGTGAACTTTATTCATGCAGTGATCAGTAAAAGTAAACTGTAGAAACACTTTAATGAGTCAGTGGAGTTTAAATTGTAGATATATATAGTTACACACTACCATGACTTACATATAAGAAAACATTGCAATTCCAGAATATCAATGCTCATAAAAACACATCCATGAAATCTAGAAAAAACAAATAGCACTGCTCAGTAACTTAAAAGTGACCTGTTTGTTACCATCATAAAGCCATGGGTCAAAACTAGTTAGTGTTTGATACTTTTTCCTGCAATCAGTTTGGTCAATTTTGAGTTGCTATCCTGACAGCCATTTATGATGTTTGGTAAAGTAAAAGAAAAACACAAACCACACCAAATCTCTTTAAGTTTCCTGTTTTTAGGAACATCTGATACAGAAATTTAAAATTTGCAATTAAAATACAGCTACATATGTTTTAATGGGAGCACTACAGAATCCTGAAAGCCCAAAATCCTGAAGACCAAAATCCTGAGACTAAAATCCTGAAAGTTCAAAATACTGAAAACTCAAAATCCTGAAAACAGACAGCATACCAACACTTACTATATTCCAGCACAAGTACATACAGAAAGAAATAAAACAACGCAAGCCCCCCTACACCCCTCATGTGGGGGGCTGCACCCCCCACACCTCCTTCTACTTAAATATATCAACTCCAAGATTGCACTTGGTGCCCCCTGCATATAGTTGAAGGGTAATATGTTTCTGTATGTACTTGCTCTGGAATATAATAAGTGTTGCTGTCCTGTGTGTTTTCAGTATTTTGAGTTTTCAGTATTTTGAGTTTCAGTATTTTGAACTTTCAGGATTTTGATCATCAAGATTTTGGGCTTTTAGGATTCTTTAGCACTTCCATTTTAATATATTGCCATGAGAAGCTGAACTATTTAGCAGTGACAAATAAATGAATAATATCATTTACATCATCTTAACATTTTGTCATATTGCAGCCCATGCAGATCAAAGTGAGCATATTTTAAAAGTAATAAGCCCTTCCTAACTGGAAAAAATTAACTTTGTTCTCAGAAGTGGATTCAACTGGATTATGTTCAACTTTATCAAATATGTTCACTGTATCTTATTTATTGTCTTTATTAAAGTACATTATATTCAGTGTTTAAAATTGGCTGTAACTTTAAAAATAACTTCTGATTTAACTTTTTAATTTTAAGAGCATTATTCTAATAATACAAATTTCAGATCATAATAACATTGTTTGTGTTTCATATTAACTTGTATAATTTTACCACAGATAGATATGTATTGAGTACAGCTATTAAAAACCATTACATGATTTTATAATCACATGGAATATTTTTGTTTTATAAAATCCAAGTTAGAATATTAGTAATGCATATGTTTACAGAGCAAGTCACTGAGATAAAGATCTGCTCTTGTAGGTCTTATCAGTAAAGCCTGCAATATTCCCTTGATACCATTTTTATATTTGTGTGACAATTGCAAACATATGTGTATGACAGGACTGAAATTAGTACAAGACAAGCAACTCACTGCAACATTAAAGTATATTAATATAGAGATTAATATTTAGATTTCTTATTTTAAATCTGACACAGGCAGTAAGGAAAATAAATCTTAACTACAAAAAATGCTTCAAGCAATTATGGTTAGAGGAAAAATAATAAATGGGAAACAGACCATACTGGAAAAAGTGCAGTCATTTAAACAATTAACATATTATTGCTTTTACACCTATTTTTCAAGACTAAAGATGAGGTGCGATAATATTTATTTTAGTAGGCTAGAAACATCTCTGAATTGTCAGCAATTATCAATTTTCATTCATCCCACTGATGGAGTAGATAAAAATTACATTCTGCATATTTTCAAATTATTTAGTCAGAAGAATGTTTACCAACATCAAATACATGTCACTTATTTAAATGATTTAGGACCTTTTCAGTTAAATGTGTTTTCCTACGAAGCATAGATCAAGCATGTTTTACAAATCAGTAGCACAGAGTGTAAAAAAGATTTTTTATAGACAGATGACTGGCATATTCTTTTAGTAAAGGAAGGATAGCTTTGCAATATTGTTAGGCATCTTCAGCATTTTTCCAATAAATATGTTTTAGTAACAATTGACCATTTTAGGTTGTCCACTTCTAACTACCCAGCATTTATATTTAGTTAGGGGCATTCCTCTACTTTATTCCAGCTTGCATTAAGGTATTGGCAAAAACTCTTAAAATTTAAAATTGAAGAAGTTTTTAAAATAATTGTGTTTGTATTTATTGATATGGGTATACAATTTTATTATACTTTTCTGGCAGCTAAGCAAAAAATGTTTTTAGTTCAAAATTAGAGCTAAATCTTCTGACCTTTCTAGTATTCTTATTCAGTATCCTGGTAAGCAATATAGTCGGTACAGTACATAACATAATAAAAAGATAAAATATCAATTCAAAGTATATGTTGATCGAGTTATTGAATTAGCAGAAAATATCTTAACTACTTTTTAACAGCACAGCTGACTTCAACTTGAGGGCAAATATACACCACAGTTCATCCTAATATGTCTAATGATAATTCATGAGCTCCTCAATTAATTACTGAACTTTCCCACCTTAATCCTTCCTCTGCTATAGAATACTTATCTATTTTTAGAAAAATTGTATTATATCTCCAGAATTTATAAATATACTTCACAACTGCAACATTTTCATTGCAATTCCATTTACACCTAGTAATCATGCTCATTCCATATATGTCAAATGACTGAAATTACCATATATACTGAAAACATCACTCTCTCAAATATTGAACAGATGGAAATTGAAAAGATTCTTACAGCCATTAGGTACAAGCATTGTGTTGACTGCATTGAAAATGTAGAGCAGGAGGCTTTAACTGCTCAGGTAAATCAGTAGGTATGTTTTCATTTTTAGTACAATTGATAATATTTACCCACAGATGTTACCATGCCACCTTTTCTTTTTATGTCAAGAGGATGTCATCCTGCTTTGCTTTATGTGACCTACTGCCCAACTGTAACAATGGTGTTTTAATAAGATAGGATCAGACCTACTTAATTTTGTGTAGAATGCAATACTAGGCCTTGCATCAGATTTGTTTAGAGTGAAATTTGTTCAGTATTACATTTTGGGTACATGAAACAGGCTTCCAGTAAAGAAGAGAAAAACACTAGGGTCCTCTGTTAACTTTTCAGGAGTTATGTCTAATAATAACCAGTAAAGAGTTAGCACAATCTGTTAGGAGGTACTTACTGTCTTGGTTTAGTAAAGTGTTTCCAGAATTTCACAGAAAAGCAACAGTCCCACAATAACTGACAGCAGGAGCAGGAACAATTCTATGTTCCTCATAAGTATGTGATACCATATGATATCCTATTTAACCAGACCAGTGCATAATGTTGCCTTTATAGGATACTGTTGTTATTCACATGCATCTTGGTACCATTTTTAGATTTTATTAGCTTTCCATGTCTTCTACCATGTTCATCTATATAACTCAATAGGGAGTTTACTGTTCAAGCTTTCTGTTATATGCAACCCGTCGACAACTAAAATGTAAGAAAAAAAACATTCTGGATATGTACTTAGCTGGCTTAAGCAATATACCATGCAAATAAGTCATACCCAAATACTTAATTTAGCACAGAGAAATCACTATGTACATTTTTGTTTTTATTTACAAAGAGGTTAGACCTTGTCTTTTAAACCATGAACCATTATGCATTTACTATGAAAAGCACTTACTGATTGGAGGTTTGAAAACTAGTGGTGTTCTCTCATTAAAAAAAAAAAAAAGGTAGACAGACAAGTGTATAAAATGGTCCTATTTACATTCATCTCCCTTCAGGAGATTCATTTCCACAATTAACCACAAATCTATGATGTGCCATGTCTATATGTATGACAAATGAACTGTAATTTACAATGAAACAAAGGGGACATGCTGGAACCAACAGGAGCAGTCCTAGTCTATGACTAAAACTCAACCTATTAACATTGTTATAACTTTGGCAAAAGGAAAGCAAATGTGGTCAAAGCTGAATGCTTCAGGAAGAAGTAAGCTAACACTATGAACAACTTTGAAGAATTCAGGCAGAAGATCAAGCTAGTTTATAGATGTAGGTCAAAGTAAAACATGAAAACATGATCACTCGAGCACATCTGTTGACTCCCTTTAACAGCCATGTTATTATTGCTCAATACAACTTTTAGTCCATTTCCTAAATATAAACGTAGGTACTAGTTCAAAACCTATTTACTATTCTTTCTTCAGAAAATTTGCACCACTCTTTCCAATAAACCAGACTTCCACACATGAACTAATCTAACTTCTTAACTGAATACCATCTCATCACAGTGCCCGAAGTGATAACTTATATGCATTGCTTATGAATGTCTACATTTCTTTCATAGCGTATATTATAGTCACATGCTTAACATTTCCCTTTCATACTAAATTATCCTTTATTTCTGAAAGGTCAGGTTTTAAGCTTTTCCTAAAGGTGATGATACAACTCTAAACAATATATCTCTTTAATTTGTACCAATAAAATTATACAAATACAGTGAAGCTACCCAACTCCTTAACCATACAATCACCAAGTGTCACTTTGTGATATGCAGCACATCATGAGGCCTGTATGTAAAATTTAAGTGCATTATATACTATACTAATAATATATTACAACTATGAGAGGATCTTTTTCTTTATCCAAAGAAGGTACTTCAGTTTCAATGAGCTTGACTTTAATAGACTTTATTTTTTTATAACTATTAGTTCAAAAGCATCTTTGAAGTACAAATTCCCAATTCAATTTTTGCACTAGCCACTTATAGTGTCACAATAGGCAATACTGTGTCTCACATATTTTCATTAACAGCGTTAACTCTCAAAAGTAAATCATAACTAGAAAATCAACAGGGCATGTAAAAGATTTGGCAGCCATCGCAGCCGATACCTCTGCTATTACTGAAGGTAAACAGTTCCTCACCAAGGTTAATCTGGAAAGGCTATACAAGTTTACAAAAGTCAGATTCATATTGTTAGGCACTGCTGTAAACCCAAGAAACAGTGCCAAACAATATGCATCTGACTGACAGGCACTGTTGCAAACCTAAGAAACTTTTTATCTGTGACTAGTAATTCCTTATTTAGCTGCTTTTTGTTAATTTACACATTATTTTGACAGATTACATACTTAGAATTACAATATCATTACTTAGTTTCCTCCTTTTAATATTATTTGACATTTTCAACATTCAAGGCTTATTAGCATGCTTTCTAACTAGAAATATTTTTCATTTGGAAGCCTGAATTGCTGTTAACTCTCATTTTCAAACGATACATATAAAACAGAATTAATTTTTAGTTTTCAGTATTCCAATTCAATTTGTTTCCTATACAATCCTGAATATGCTAAATGTGTTCCCTCGTGTGATAAAATAACTGAGTCAGTGTCTGGGCAGTGATGTAGCCAAGAACGCTTGTCTATCAAAGAATTCTGATTGACCGACTTTGCACAGATGGTTTGCATGAATACAAAACTAACTTCTACTAAAAAAAAAAAAAATCTTTCAGTAGGTAACTAGAATGACATCTTTCACTGACTCTTGATTGATTTCTTGTTGATGTTTATATCTTCCATATACTTTATTACATATGTAAGTATAGCAAATATATAACATATCTAAATCTAGTAACCTTGGCATGATGTGATTTCATTATTTGATAAAATATTTTGGAAAATAAGGTCTGAATGTCAAGTATTACTGTAATAGTTTGGTATTTAATTAACAGTAATCAAATTACCTTGATTGAATTTGGTCATTCATAAAGCCTTTGGAGTATTTTATTTATTAATTTTGCAGGGCAGAGGGCACGAAAGGCCAACACATGTTTTTTTAGATGTGGAAAAAGATCAATAGGTCAGGTAGCACACATTTTTCATTATACAAGAATAACAAATATATGCCTCACATCAAATGTTCCTTTATATAAGTTTCCCTAGCTAAATATGCTAGAAACCTTTTAAATATCTAGTTCTATGTCAATTAGCATTAGTGTGAACAGTCAATCTCTAATAAATGCAAGTAAAATATGGACTACCTTGTCAAAGAACCTGAAAGTGTATTTGCTTCTTATATTTTATTACTTCCAAACTCAAATACTCACCAGAATAAAGTGATTTTATGGCCTGCTGCTATATCAGTTGATGATATGGGTGCACTTTTGGAATCAAGTTTCTTTCACTTTTAATGTACTACTGGATGAGTGTGTCTCCTACATTAATTACATTAACTCTCAGCAAGCCATCTTACCATGCATTTGTTTGTCTCTAAACTGAGATATTTTGTTGTACTCTGTAGGACAGTACAAAATTTTTGTGAGCAACAAAGTGTAGATGTCGGACAGGATTCAATGTTGTATTACATCTCATGAATGTCATAATATGGAATTAAATCAGAAGGCTCATTTCTTAACATCATATCAAAATCTGTAACAGAACAAATAAAAAAAAATAAACTATTTCGTACATTTTCTACCATAAGTTTCAAAATCGTGGCAGGTGGAACGATAGAATGATGACTTCTTGCATTATGTAAAACAATTGAGCAACAGACTATATACTTTTGTACTAATAGATGGAAATGATGATTTAGCAGACAGAACTAAGCAGTTAGGCATATTGTTGTTGTCAGTACTAAGTCCTTTGGTAGTTTTAATAATATAAGCAGAGTGTGCGGCAAGATTACTAGTCTTCAGTCATTGGGAATCATTATAGCGATATTTTTTATGTGTCTTGAGAAAAATGCCCTCTTTGGAAAGACCTCATAGATTCTTGGTTCATATCAATTCATAGCTATATGAGCATTCTCCCTGGCATCAAAGAAAAATATCACTTTCCATATTGTGCAGAGTACCATTACATGGCTGAGATCCACCAAGGACTGGAACACAGAACATTCGCAGAAGAAAGGAGACTTTTTTCCCCAGAGGTATGCTGCAGGGCTGAAATGTGCATCCTAGAATGCTACAGCACTAGAAAACACCTTTCGTATTCCAGTTTATCTGTTTTATAAAGAATGAATACACCTTCTACCCCTTTCATTATGTCCTTGATGACCGATTTTCTATGGAAATCAATCTGATGTACACTGCTGACAGACGCATGGTAGTAGCACCAAGATATATTTCTGCATGGTAAAATGTAATGCAAGGGATGACTCATGATAACGAAACTGTCATACAGTTATGACACTAAAGGTGACTGGAAGGACTTAGATACCATTTTAACTTACTAACACCTATATGGTGTGGAATGTTGCACCTCTTACAGTCTGCAGGCATCCTTCCATTCCAGAACGTTTTCTGAAAAATAAAATTAAAAAGCATAACATATTCAAGGCTTTTCTATTATGGGACATCCTAGGTTAACAATCTTGGTGTGATTTTATTAATAAACCCTTGCCCTTTCTAATTCAACTTATTACAAACTGATAAGTCATTTTTTTTTTAAAACAGACTCAAGAAAGTTCTGGATGGCATAAGGACCTATGGTACTGGAAGTTTACAAAAAAGGTGCTATAGGCTTGAATGAGTTAATCTATAAATCACTGTGGAGTTAGGCACTGTTATACTTTAAATCAAATGAATAAAAATTAAGGCATTGCAGCTTTGGCAGTCAAGAGGTACTTGTTTATTGGATAGGGTGGAGATTGATCACTACCATGCCACATAAAGTGTGTCATGACTCCTGTTCAGATTTTACTCCTAATTTACCCCAGTGATGCCTGTCTACATAGGTAATCAATAGCCCTTGCTCTTCTTCATAGGCTGCAGGTGACAGAATCACTCAATGTTTTAGCTTTTCTTTTTTTCTCATTTTTTGCCTGTCAACACTGATCAATTCATTTTACAATGAAATAAACACCGGACCGTGTAAATGCCTCAATAGAACAAAATATATATAAATATAGGTGATGTATATCCTTATACCTTGAAAGTATTGTAAGGTTTTATATATCTTTTTGCTTTTAAAGCTATGCAAATGTGACCTACTATTCTTGATTTACATGTTAGACAAGAAGGTTTTTTTAGGGGGGTGTGTTGCTTTAAATGTTCTACTTCCTGTTACTGTTTTGTATAAAAAGGAAGTTATGGTGTGTGAGTTTATCTGATAAAGTTTCTTCATGGTGAAGAGACGAAAGTGCTAATCTTTTGTGTTAATGCATTTGTGGTTCTACTTGGAAGAATAATTTTACAGCTTGTAGTGTTTCTATTACCTGTGTACTGCAGTTTGGTGTTTTATTGGGGCATTTCCATGGTCTGGTTAACAGTTTGTGTTTGTTCAGCGTATTTTGGTGCTGCATCTTACTTGTTTGGTTTGGTGCTTGTAGCCAGAATGGAGCAGGAATATATCTCAGCTTCTTCTAACACAATACTTGAGTGGTTCCATTGAGAATTTTACTTTGTTGATCCAGCAACTTTCACAACATTCGGAATGGATTGAACAAGTGGCAGCACCCCATTTTAATACATCTCTATCAAACAACAATGGATCCTTCATTCATTCCTTTTCCCAAAGAGGACTAAACCTTCATGTAGAGTCTGAACTGCAAAGAAGTTTGAATAATTTGCCAGCCTTGGATGAAGGGCAGGTTAGTAATATGGTGAATGGTGTTAATGCAGCTAATGAACGGGGTAGTCATTTGAGAAATGGTCCCCCTGTTCTGAATGACTGGTTATGCAGTTCCTTTTGTTTTAGTGAGCAGCAAAAGGTGGACAGTGGTAATATTATTAATAATTTGTCGGAATTAGACTATATTTTGATGAAAATTTAAAAATTGCAGTTGGGCAATGCCTACTTTTCTGAATGTTTGAAACCGAATATTGCACCAAAGGGACTGTGTATGTAGCATTTTTCCACTGAGCTGGCTGCAAATTCTCCATTCCATAATGAACTGATATAAATGTTTAACAGGCATAGAATGGAGGACATGGGTCTGGTAATCAAACATAATGAGAAACTTATTGGGACTTTAAGTGAACATGTGGCACATCTGGAGGGTTAAATTTTATAAGACCGCAGTATAAGGAATTTGTGGTGGAATATCTTTGTATTTTTAGATTTATTGAGAAACAGATGACTGTGATTAAGAATAGGAAGGTTAAAAAACTTGTTAGAGCTGAAAAGGTATACAGTGACAATACTGCATATCCCCCACCCCCATGATCTCAACAGTGGGGTAAAAACATTTTATTGGGTAACAATTGCAGCCAGTGGAACAAAGTAGATTTGGTGGGGAGAAAGCAGTAATAAATGTTGTGAATGTGGATGGTGAAGGTTTTTTAGGGACAGACGAATTTACCCCACTGAGACACTCAGAGCGGATGAGAAATCAACAACGAGGTCGGAACCAATTTGCTCAGCAGGCGGAGTTCCAACAACCACTGAGACCATACAGGATGGGTGGTTCATACAACAGGAGGGGCTGGGGATATCAGAATAGGGCATGAATGGTTGTGACACTATGATGGATAGTCAAACTAATAATGTTGTTTTATGACCTGTTTCAATTTGTTACAATAATGACCATGATTTAAAAGTGTTTATTTTTTCTTCAGTTTCTGTTGATAGATGCTGCTGTGATTTGTTTGCAAAAGGTTTCACCTTCACTCCAAGTAGGACTATGGATGTGGCTAATACTTTAATCGATTTGAAACAATATGTTAGGAAAATCAATTCTGAAATTATGTTTCATAATGTACATAGTGTTACTAACCCTTTAGCAATTCCTAGCACCTTTAATCCTCTATTACATCCCTCACTGGAAGTTTTTGAAAAATTATGTGAGATTGATATACAGAATATTCATGTGTATAATTTATCAACATTTAGTAATGTTAACCAGTCTGAAAGGATGAGTTTAAAAAGTTTGAGATGTAATAAGTCTGTCAGACTGAGAACTGGGAAAACTACTCATGTGCTAACTCATTTGCTCAACGCTTTCTGGAATTCATAAATTCTAATGCCCTGGATCAGCTTGTTCATACCCCCACCAGGGGCAGCAATAAACCTGGACCTGGTTATTACCAATATGGGCAACCGATGCTCCATGCCAGAGGTCAACTCCTCGCTGGTTAGATCTGACCACAAGGTAATCATCCTAGACATCAATATCCCGCCCCTACTCCCATTAAGGAAACCACCGTAAAAAACTTCTCCAAAGCCAACTTCATGCTTCGTAAGACAGAAGTGGCAAGCTTCACCACACACATACAGATGGAAAACAGAGGTACAACTGCCTATACAAATGCACTGTATAAGCAAATACATGAGTGCATGGATCGTGCCATCCCAAACAGAACCAAGACACAATCCTCCAAAAAAAGGAAGCCAGTCTAGTGGTCCCCTGCCATAAACAATCTCTACAACAGAAGGAAGAAGCTCTTGCAAAAAAGAGTAAAATCACAATTGCAGGACCTCCCTGGTCAGCCTCAGTAAGAAGCTGAGATCCCTCATAAAAACCTCCAAAGCTAGTTATGAAAATAAAAGTGCCACTGATTCTAAAGACAACCACAAAGCATTCTAGAGCTATGTCGAGAATCTCAATGGTGACACTCAGATCTCCTCTGAGCTACAGCACAATGGCACTAGATATACAGAACCAACTGATATTGCCAGCAACCTGGCAGATAGGTTCAGTGCAAACTTCACACCCCCTCATCCCCCCAAAGGGCCCATCACTATACTGGAAGAATGCAAAGCCCCTATAACCACGGCTGCACAAGAAAAGACTGCACTCTCTAAAGCCAAGAACACAGAATCCATGGGGCCTGACAACATCCCAGACTGTGTTCTGCATGAACTACAGGATGAACTGGCAGCCCACCTAAGTACCATGTTCAATCATAGCCTCACTTCAGGCTTTGTGCCTACCGAATGGTTCACAGTGATGGTTATCCCACTCCACAAAGGGGACGCCACCACAGACCCCAGGAACTACCACCCTATTAGCCTGATGAACCTGGTCTGCAAGGCCATGGAACGTATCATCTTGGAGCTTATAAACAAGGATATAGATAAACTCCAAACTCTGGACTCCACTCAGTTTGGGTTTGTAAAAGCAAGGTCATGTCTCCTAAACCTGATTGACTTCTTTGAAGTAGTCACCAGAGTCGTGGATGAGGTTAAGGTGGCGCACACAGCATATCTTGACCACGCCAAGACTTTCAACACCATCCCCCACTCTGGAATTATAGATAAACTCACTAGAATGGGCATAAATCCCTATGTCACAAAATAGGTGACCAACTGGCTCAAAGACAAAACCCACACAGTGAAAGTAGCTGACTCCAAATCCAACTTCAGACCAGTGACAAGTGGAGTACCACAGGGTTCAGGCCTGCGTCCTCTCCTGTTTGGCATCTACTTCTCAGAAGTCCAGGCTAATACAGCAGCTCTTTGGCTAACAAAGTTCGCAGATGACTGCAAACTAGGTGCCATAATAGAATCACCTAATGATGTGGACATTCTACTAAGGGGCCTCACTGAGACTGATGCTTGTTGTCAAAGTCATAGCCTCAAGCTCAATGCCAAGAAGTGCATTGTCATCCTCTTTGGGTACCCATGAACTACCACATAGGTGGTAGCCTACTAAACACCAAAAGTGTGATAAGAGACCTTGGGACACAGGTGGACAGTAGTCTCTCCTTTGATAATCACATTGCCACAGTAGTCAGGAAATCCTTCTACGTGGCACACCTCATCATAAAGGGGTTCACCTCCAGAAAAAAAGAGGTCATTATTTCTTTCTACTCGTCCCTCATCAAACCCTTTATAGAGTACAATGCCCCATTTGGCATGTACCTCGCAAGAAATCTACAACTAGAAAGACCACAGAAATACCTCAGTAAGAGGATTACTGGCCTCAAACAGATACCATATGCAGACCATCTCAAAAAACTCCAGCTCTACTCCATCGCTTATTGCTTACTCAGAGGTGAATTCTGTCTAACAAAGCCATGTCAAACCCAGATCTGTTGGACATGCTACACTTAACGAAACCACAATCCCTCTGAGCCACATGCCAGGGACCTAAACCTTGCCACCACAATAAACAGAACATGCTTGAGGGATAGATTCCTGTCCCAGTGACTTCCCATGCACTGGAACAGACTACGCATTCATGTCAAGCAAAGCTCCTTATTAGTACTCTTTAAGAAAAATATCAACAATTGAATAGGAAATTCACCCCAGGGATCACTTCTGTGGCACTGCTAGACAGGGGTGCAGGGAAATAAGTTTTTTGGGTGGTGAAAGCCAGGGAACCTTTTTTGGCTATGCGTTTATAGGCCCCAGGGCCGATAGCCTAGTACCTACCTATGAACCTTTGAAGCCAGATAAAGGGGGAGAGCTTGTAATAATGGAGAGGTGTGATTATGTTGTGAAAATGAGGGTGATTCTTACTAGCACAACTTATGACCCCAGTTCATTGAATCAGTTAAATGGGGCTTATAGACTAATTAGGGGTGTGTTGAATGATCTCTTTATTGAGGGCAGTATTTCATTGAATTAACTTAACAGTTTATTGGTTCACTCCCCCATTACCTGTACTATGTTTGGGCTTCCCAAATTGCATTAAAGCATTGAACAACCCCTACCCCCCATGCGTCCAACAGTGGATGCAAGAGGTTCCATCACAGATCCAGTGACGAAATTTCTTGATATTAAATTGAAGGATTTTGTGATGGGAGAGCCCTTCATTTGTAAAGATTCATCGGCACTTTTGGATAAATTGGATCAAGTGGCATATAAGGATGAATATATTCGACATAAAGGATTTATATTCAGTCATCCCACATAGACTTGGAGTGGATTGTTTTTTGACTACCTGTTTGCTAAAGCGGTGCCACAATCGGAGATTAATTAGTATGAACACGTGTTGGAAATGGCCATGATGAATAATTTTATCTTTTTTGAGAAGGAATTGTTTCTACAAAAGGAGGGTGTTGCAATGGGTTCAGCATGTGGGGGACTGTATGCTAATATTGTAATGCTTCGATGGGAGAAGCTATATTTATTTGATTCTAGGTGTTTTTCATTACTGTCAACTATACACAAGATTTTTAGATTATTTATTTCTTTTATGGGAAGGCCCAAAAGATGAGATTGAATTATTTTTAGAATATATTAATGGGACAACAAATTATTTGAAGTTCACCCATTGTGTTAATGAGGAGAGGATCTAATTTTTGGATGTTTTGCTTTGTAAGAATTATGTTATTGGTAGGTTTATTTCTTTAATATTTAAGAAAAAAACCTACTCAGTTTTCTTCACTTTTCCAGTGCCCACCCATTTAAACAGAAGTGGGCTGTCCTAAAGGGACAATTTGTACATGCAGGCTTCAACCTCTTAGGTAAACTGCGGCAGTTGTAAGTATATTGTGCATCACCCAGTCAAATGGCCAGTAATAATATATTTCTAACCACTAATTTAATGAAAACATTCTTAAACATTGACTGAAGGGATGACAAAGCATGCCCAGTTTCTGCTTTACACACACACACACACACACACACACACACACACACACACACACACATGCACAAATGCACACACAAACACACACACACACTCACTGAGGGACTTACACAGATGTACATATACATATTCATGCACTTGTGTGTGCATACACATACGTATACACACACACTAAGTACATTCAGACACATGGACAACTATTCATACACTTGTACGCACACACACACACACAAGCACACACACACGCACGCACAGACACATGCACAGACACACACGTGCACACACACACACAAAATCAGTGTATTGGCTACAATCAAACTGACATACCTCCATTATGTTGAGCCAATAAATGCAGAGGCTCGAATGCTGTTTCTGAAGAAGGCTGATATAGTTTTCCTTTTAGTTTACATGACGCAGTATGGTACTGTACAACAGTCCATTTAGCATGCAAGCTGCATTATACTCTAGATGCTGACATAGCTGTTTAAATTCATCCTGGTGACATAGCAATAGAGCTAAAGGTACAAACTGGAAAGTAATGAGATTCTGGCATGACAGTCCATGCTGAGCTGATAATGAGCTGCTTCCTGTGCCCACCGTATAATCTTTGATTCCTTCCACCTTGCTTTGTCTACCATATCACTCTCTGCAAGTCACTTGAGCAGACAAGACTCTGGGGTCACCCCTGAAATGGGACAATTGTATACAGTGGATTTACCTGGTTAAAAATTACAGCATATAGCCAATCCAAGTTTGCTGAGTAATTTATTGTAGTAGTACTGCTTTAGAGGACAAGACAGGGCGTATATAAGGACGATGCTATGATTATGAGTCCTAGAGTGATAACCCGTTCTGAGACTCATCTATTAATAAAGGTTACTGATTAAGAAGTAAAATGCATGACAGATATAACCAGAGCATATCTAACAATTTTTATAAGTTGTGTTCCATCTTTTCAAAATATACTAGATAACATTATGAAGACAAATTAAAATGCATTTAATTGCCACATTAAAGAATAACAAACTGTGTACGTTGTTTTTAAAACAGAAGACTATGCTATAGTATATTTAAAAATGAATACCTAACAAACTCACAGCAGGCTATGTACTAAGTGTTTATCTTAAAGCACATGCTGGAGAAAGCCAACACTAAGCGCTGTATATAAACCTATAGGTGGAGTGAAGAAACACCCTATTCACAGTAAACTTACTGCAATAGAAATCTGATGAGTGATCAGAACTCTTTCAGGTGCGTAATCCAGCAGAATTATTTTGTTGTCATTTTTAGCAATGCCCAGCACAGACAAAAAAAACACATGCTCATACATATACTCTGTACTCATGCACATGCGTATATAAATGCATACGCACAAATATACACTTGCTTTTATAAAATACTTTTACCATTCAGATTAGACTAAAATATAAGATACAGGGAAATGTGTATAGCAACAGAACCTGTTTTTCACAACTATTAATTAGATAGCATTATTTTCAAAGCATTTAGAAACATCTCCGCAATAGCAATTTGTTCTTATTGATGTGGAACCCTGTATCGTATTTTCTCAGCTGGGACTTCCATAATGAGATCTGAATTTTAAGTATGTACTTGCTTTCTTTCCAGAAAATTACAATAATTTTAACTAGGGAGATCAAAATATTGTTATACTATGTTTGAAACTGCAATATAATTGTTGCCTTCAAATAAAGTAACACAACTGTATGTAACATATTATATTGTACTGTTAATTGTATGTGAACAAAGACAAATTCAAAGGGAGCAGAACAGTATCGCACAAATACTTTTACATATTTTCAGAAGGATTTTATCTTTAAAATTATAGTATTTATTTTACATTTATTGACAGTTACTAGAAAGCTATGCTGTAATCGTATAATATAGGCAAGTTACTAAAGTGATGCAGTCTTGGTATGGTGCGCTATCTTTGAAAATGTGTATACTTCAGTTATTTTTCATGACCAGCACAGCTCTATTTCTTTTAATCTTTCCATGTATAACTGTTGTTCCATTATTGCCTACAAAGTGAATATGTGCAGACACGTCTGTGTACTATTTAATGTAACACTTACATAAGATATGTCTTTGTATTCATTTTTGAAAATCAGGTCTGTTTTTCTGTTGTTTTTCATGAGAAGGCATTATTCAAATATTTATGATCCCAGTCTCTCTTTGTTATGCATCTTTTATATCAGAAATAGTTAAAAATAAGTGGTAAAATAATAAATGTCAAAAAGACCACATTTCAGTGTTACTTAAAAACCTTTCCCTGAAATTCATTCATGACTTTAACAGGGTGGATCATCTTCTTAGTAGAACCTTTTCTAACAGCTGCTACAGCTTCTTCAGGCTTCTCCCTTTTTATCAAAGGTTTTTTTGCAGGAGCCTTCATTCTCCAGATGACAGCAGGGTGCCATGGACCAGATGTGGAATGGATCTTTATAATCTTATTCGAAGAAACATATGACATTTTTACTGTTTGTACCACAGCATTCATTAGATTTCTTGCAGCCACAATAAGGGATGTGACATTATCCAGCTGTTAAACAAATAAACAAACTTGTTTACTATGGAAAAAATTATAAAGAAATTATTTTCTAAAGGAAGCATTTAAAACTGTGCATCAATATTTCATAATACAGCTATTTCAGTCTGCCTTAATTGCATTTCTTCATTTCACAGAAGGAATCTATATACATTTTGCATTTTATTTTCCCGTGTCATACCTTTCAGAAATTTGTTAAACGCATGACATGTACTGCCAAATCAATAACACATAAAAAGGTTAAAGGTACTCCTAGCAATTTTTTACTAATGATGTCATAGTAACGAGCCTTATTTTCACTTGCCTCTTCATGTGCCTGAAAGACAATTTCATCTTACAACAAAGTTACTTTCACCCTAAAATTATTATTGCTGCAGTGTGTATCAAGCAAGGTATTAAAATGCCTTATTGTACAATTGTTTCAAATTCACAGGTATGCAGTGTATTCATTTCTAGTAAACACACATGTACTTCATCATAATGCTGCAGAAATTTGCTTATTATAGACCTGTACTGCAAGTTTTGAAAACTGAAGATGCAGCATTAAAGCATTTTGTGGATTTTCTGTTTTTGCAATTCAAAAGTAAAATAAAGATAAGGACAGAACCTTTTCAGAGAAAGTCGATTTTCAATGAGTACAGTCTATAGCTTTCAGTGCTATGGATGGCAATGCATGATACTACTGCAAACAAACATCCATGTTTAGCAATCTGATACAAGTTTGAGCTAACACTACAGTGTTTCAAGCCATCTGCTGTCTATTCTAGTGCAGATCATCACAACACATGTTCCCATTGTTACTTGCCATATATCTATTCAAATAAAAGTGATAGCTAAAATATACTTTTAAAGAAGAGGTATTAAAGAGGTGTTAACTAAGTTATGTCTTTACAGTAAGTACCTTTGGTTAAAGAATTGGCAGAAAATGACATTATATGAGGCAAACAAAATAATCCCAGTAATGAACTGTTTTATACTGCAAGCAGCAGCACAATTATGCTCCAGATTTGGAAAAAAATACACCTTTTTGTAGAAAGATGCTTGTCAGAGTCTTAGACATGTTTCATTGCTGTTAAGGTCTAGTCTTTTGCTAAATCATAAACACTGACCTTCGCAGATCAATAAGAAGAACTTAAAAAATCCCGCATTACCCACACCCAGAAGTGGGTTATTGCTATTATACTATGACATTATTTAAGAAAAGAAATAATTACTTTTCTTAAATAATGGCATTGTATAATGCCTCTTTGCTGCCCTTCCACAGCTGTCTGGTATCCGCGGCATTTCTAATTTACTGCGCATGCCTACGCAGTACATCAGAGCTGTGGCCAAAAGCAACGGAGAAAGCAAGATCTCCATTGCTTTTTACTGTTTCGCTATGTTAAATGGGTTTAACATAGCGAGACAGCTTTAAAATAAGCAACGGAGATCTCCGTTGCTTATTTTAAAGTTGTCTCGCTATGTTAAATCCATTTAACATAGCGAGACAGGTTTAAAAAAAAAGCAACGGAGAAAGCAAGACCTGTGTCGCTATGTTAAACTCTTTTAACATAGCGAGACAGTGTTTTAAAAGAGACTTACACTAATGGAAAAAGGTCCGGTCATTGATTTACAACGTGCACGCTGGCCAATCAGTGTGCATGTTTTGGAATATTAATGAGGGGTCATGGTGTAATAACAAATAAACAACCCTGGGGAACTCATCTGACTTTCTACCTCTCTCAACTTATTTTTTTTTTAAACACAAAACCAATCCCACTTCTGTTAACAAGTCCAGCTAGCCATCAAGTAAAACTTCGTTGGATAACACTAAAAAGTGTAGTCTTTCAGCAGATCTTCATTTCAGAGGGATGATGCACTTCACTGAAGGATCGTGAGTACCTGACATGAGTGACTAACATCATACCGTTAAGTCACAGACTCACTCAGAATCTGGTTGCGATAATACATAAGTATCCAATTTTCCTTTTTTATTTTTCTCTGTCTTATTGTGAATTGGAGCAAAGAAAGGTGTATTTACTACAAAGATCTTTCTGATAGCACTAAGTGTGTTGCAGCTTTTCAATATGTAAAGCACTTAGCTCTCTTACACTATATTTCCTTGCAATAGTCAGGGTTTATTTACTCTATGGCAATTAAGTACTTATCAAAATGAAATATTAATGTGGTGATTTTTTTTTTTGTATTTACTCATTCTTCTGATCTGAGTGTGGTATGTTAGGTATGTACACTCAATACAGTGGCTATAATTGGTGGACATGTGAGTGTATGTGCTTGTATGTGTATTGTGTGTGTGTTTGCATGTGTATGTATTGGATGTTTGAAATTAGATGCACTGTAACTGTCTATAGCAATGATCTCAAATATATATCTGTGATCACTATCTGTGTATTAATTCATTTAATCATAGAGATCTGACATCAACAAAGTGGCTGTACTTGGTATGCACTTCTTTGGGCATGAATTTCTGGGGAGTTGTGATGAGTTTCACTGTATGTATTTGACATCATTGAGCTGTATATATTTCTGTGTTTGTATTTATTTCATTCATTTGATTACAATTAACATATGAGGTATTACACAGTTAGGAAAATGATTGTAATTGGTAGGTACATCTTTGTGGGTATTTGTAAATGTATTTACGAGAGTGTGTGTTTATGTGTGCGTATGCATGTGCATGTGCTCACATGCATATGTGTGGATGGGTTTGTAATGAGTTGCACTGTACATGTTTGACAACAAGACATTAAAATTTGTTACTCTATTTATTTATTCATTTGATCTTAGGTAGACAGCTAAGTTTCGCACAGTAATTAAACTGTCTGTAAATAGCTGGCATATCTGTGTGGTGTGTGAAGATGCATTGCTGTGGTCATTATTTATGTAGTTATTTATTCATTCAATCTAATGAGGCATCTGAGGTGTACATACTCAGTAAAGTGAGTATAGCACATGGGCAGGAAGCAATCTATGGATGAAACTGACTGATCCCTGCTATCCTTTGATTATATTTAAACAATCATTGGTCTGTCTTGACAGGAATAGAGATCACATTCATGTACTAAAATGTATTATTGTGATCATCATTTTTATTTTATTTCACAGTTGGGCATCTGTGTCATGTACAGTCAATACATTATCTATAGTGACACAGTACTAAAGCAGTCTACAGATATGTCTGTTCTTTGATTACAACTTATTACCACTCATTTGTATACTTCATGCAACATTCCATTCTTTGAAGTCATCTAGCTCTGCTGCACATACACGCTACCTCACATGCCTGTCTGTTTACCAGTTACAAAGCCTTTACTATGTATCTCAGGTGTTTGATTGTGATCAAGTGATTGAATAAATGCATAAAAACAGCCACAGTAATACTTTCAGCTTACTGCTATCAGACTTTTGCATTGCACCCCATTATATACCCCTTCGTGCATGCATGCAGCCAGACTGACGGATAGACACACACACACACACACACACACACACACACACACACACACACACACACACACACACACACACACACACACACACACACACACACACAAGACCATCAATTACAGCCACAAGTTTGAAATTGTACAACTCAGAAGCCTAACTGTGCTCTAATGAAAGGATAATTGTATAAGTAATAGCCAGAGTAGCATATTCAGTTAATTTCTGTCATTCCCATCCAATACAGTCCATTATATTACAGCATGTACACTTGGACATGCACAACCACAAACACAGACAACTTGCTATTTTTTCTATTTGTTGTCTTTATTGCATTATCTGTTTCCTTAGTTTCTGCCTAAAACCATTCTCTGTACTGCTTCTCACATGTTTAGTCTTTCTCTGTGTATGTCTTTCGACTGTAATGTCTGTGTAAAATATAGTAACTAATATATATATATATATATATATATATATATATATATATATATATATATATAGACAGATATAGGGATATCACCTGAAATTAATTTCCTTTAAACAACAAAAGTATTAACCCAAATTATAATACAGGCATGATTTTTATCTTGTTTCAGTATGAAATATTTTGTCAGGAAGAACTTAGCAAATAGAGAGAGAGAAAGCAAAGAGAGGGAAGCACTCCTTTGACTTCTGTCTGATCCCATGGGATTGGACACTCTACGTTGGCTATATAAGACAATATTTATATACCACATTGAAAAAAACAGGCATGACTGGCAGCAGAGATGTGCAGCATGTAATTCCAGCTGGAAATGATGAGTTTCTTCTTGGAACATGCTGGAAGCAACTGCAATGCTTAGTTATTCAAAGGACAACTAGCATGTAGTGCCAAACAGTGCCCCCAGTTCTCTAAGTCATGTGACATGAAATTTCATGAAAGGAGTTAGCATGGATATGAGCAGTAACACTGTCATACACCTACTGATGCTGGACCACACACTGTTTGTTAAGCTCAAGGCCAAATCATGCCTACCAACTCTAACTGGTGGACTCCATTAAGTGTTACATTATGCAATGGATGATGGTAATATTACTCATTCTACCTACCATGGCCTGACAAGGTTTTTGACAATATTATGCCAGCAGGCCTTGCTGGAATCTGTATAGGTTATCTACAGAGTGTTATGTCAGCTGGTGGATAGGCAAGTGTCTGACAGTCATAATCTGAGAAAATAGGATTGGCAGACTCATGCTGCAATGACACCAGTCACCTGTGGATTTCCCCAGACATCATTAATGGCATACCCCTTCTAGTCACTCCCACTCTGCAGTCACAACCACTGCCAGTGCCCTCTGACTGACTACATTAGCAGGTGATTGCATATCAGGAGCTGTCACCAAATCCCACACAGAACCAACAGTTATCCAGGATGGCCCGAGACACACATTCAGTTGTTGTGTGTGCCACTGACAAATACTAAATGCCAACAACTGCATAATACTATCCTTTGGAAATTCATCCACCCCTGGGAAATAAAGTAGTGTCCGCATAACACACATGGTTGACCCAAGACTCATGGACTTGTGCACACAGAGAGTAATGTAGCCTTTGACTGTCACTGATTGGTAAGATGTGGGGATGCATTCAATGTTGTGCAACCTAAACAGAAGGGTCTGTGATGTAACTCCCAGACTGTCATTGCTATACTGAATGTGGCACTCATCAAACCTATCATTGTGTACAATGGCACCCTTGCTATGTCACTACACAGGCATATCTAACAACTGTAGCAGCCACACAGGTTCCATGGTACAGCACTACACATTGCAGATAACATATCCTATGGAGTCCATGTCAAGACTGTACATGTGTAGTCTATTTCATAAATGCTTTGGAGGGGATGTGTATGGCTGCCATACAGGGAGGTGTCAGATCCACTATATACCTCTTGCACATCCATGACAGGGCTAACACATGTCTTACTGTTCTACACACCTACACCATCACTTTGGTATAAATAGTACATGCTGGAGAGACAAGTATGTAACACAGACAGTACACCATATATGTAACAGGCCCCCCATGCATGTGAAGCACACATTTGCTGTGACATACATCATGTTCAGGTTACAGAGTGGGATGCAGAACAAGACAATCATAGCTGTTGTACAAATGTCTGTACTGGACACAGGAAATATGTAGATGGGTCATCTCCAGTAACATAGCTTGTAGATGTGTTAGCTCCCAAAACCCTGCTGACACTTATCAAGGGTATCAACCCTTTTCACAGATTAGGGATGCATGAGTATGCCGAATGACTCCATTGTCCTTGTTAGCCTGTTATACACATATGGACATATGGAGCCATGCACCTATAGTACTGTACCTTGCTGAGGACATATTTTTTCTATGCTGACATTTTATTCTTTGCTGTGATGTCTATGGCTTTATTGCTGCTGTGTATCCATAGATGTCTCCAACAGAATCCTGAAAAAGAAATATAAATAGGTCTGTGACACACCTTTTATTTTTGAAGTATACAGCCATTACAAAATCATACAACAAAAGGTACCTCAGAATATTGTGGCTTACTCATTACAAAAGTCATCATACAGTATCTATCAGTAACCAATAGAAGTAGCGTGGTAAAATAACAATGCATTACACAAGTACATGTTAATTTATATAGTCACCCTGTGTATCAGACATATTGCTTCATTTCCCTACACTGATGATGAGTTTGACAGGGACATGGCACAGGTATCACTTGCACAGGGTGTTGTGTGGGGGTGCAAGAGGCCTAGGCTGACCCAAAAGGTTGACAGCAGGTGTGTGAGTCAGGAAGGAGAATCAGGCAAGAAGGACCATGGAAATGTGCTATGTGTTTCTGTAGGTGACCAGCATTTGACAGTGGTGTGTAAGTGTTTGCATGTACACAGTTAAGCTCAGTGCTAGCCCTGCATGTGTGTATGTTGAACAGCTTTGTACCATGCATGGTAGAGCTGACAGTTCACCATATCCAACCCCAAACACAAGAATTGGCTCTACCAAGAGTTGCACTAGTACCTCCATGCCCAAGGTCAGAAGTGGTGCTAGTACCTGAAGGTGACTTCTGTCTGCTGGGACCATGTCCTCCACAGGAATGCCCAGGACCATGATCCCATGTCTGCCACATCTTGGTGTTGACAACACACTCCCCTTTGTGGTGCTGGATGTACTGCCACTACAGGAACATAATTGTGCATGGCCATGTGGACTCTCAGCAGATGGAGTTGCTGACCTACATCCATGAGGCTGACACTCAACTTCAACCACACATTCCAGCACATACACTGTTCATCCTAAGACAGACACTGTCTCAAACCACCTTCTTTCTATTGCATCAGTGAACTGATCCAGGGTGCCACCAATGCAGTGAAAGCAGTCACGGATGGCAGAATGTGCTGCATCAATAAGCCTGACCATATGTCTGGAGTTCCTTTCAGAATGTGCCTGTACCTCCATGATGACCCTAAACATATACAGAGTGAACCGTGATGTGACAACCTGCAACAGGTGATGAAAGGACAGCAGGCCTCCTGTGAACACTCCTATCAATCCACCTGTGTGGAGCCTCACTCTCTGGCTATGGCCAGTGTCTACACTCACTGGAGCCATAGTTGCCACACTTTCCTGTTCAATGTCCCCACCCTCTGACTATCCAATATCTGTGGACACTGAGGAACAGGTATTTGTAGGAATACTGACTGTTTGCAGTGACAAATGAGGGCAGAAGAGTGATGTCAACCTCTGGGACAAATTCAGCCATAGAAACCCCCACCTGTGCCTCACTGTGGCCACCATCATCATCAGAGTCTAAAGAGACGCTGACATCAGGTTGTGTAGAGGACAGAGACCAACCACCCATGGTCAGCTGTGATAAGAAAAGAAAAAACAGTACATTAATACCTACACTATTATGCTCTGCAGTACAATGTTACAATAAATGTACAGGTCTATACACTGTTGGCATTATTACAGACCTGTTGAAACCCCAACATCATATGGTAGGACATGAAGACATTACTTTTCCCACAAGCAGCTGTAATTACTTGTAAATAAAGCTCTTTACATAGCAATCTCATCAGCAACAATGAGGTACACTATTGACATTTGTGAAGACCCTGCCCAGTTGACACATGTGGCAATCTGTAATGTCCTGACAATACTGTCACATCTATCAGTGTAGTCACAGCTACAATGCATACATATGACTCCAACATGTGTACAGTCAGAAAATATATGTGCAGTTGGCAATCATGCCAACAGTACTCCAATCCAGGCAGCAGACCTAGGATGACACTTTAGGGATTACATTGTTGTAAACCTACATCTATAACAAAACAGTATTGTGCTTACCAGGAGCAGGACCATGGCTTTGTCCAATACCTGATAGACCTGTGAAAAGTTGAGGGAGAGGTAATGTCAGTACAACCACATGTTGCACCACAATAAGATAATATGTCTATATATCTCACATTTGCAGTAGCTACTGTGTTAATTGTTATATCAGTCAGCATCTGAGCATGAGAGTCAAAGTGCAGTTAAACACTCCCCCAAAGAACACAGACCTTACACCCACAAAAGAGTATGTACTACCTGACACACTTAGTGCTACAGTATTGCAATGGTGATCGAACTAATGTTACCTGCATAGTCCTCTGATGTGGAAACTGATGAACAGTGTGATGGACACATGGGAGCTGTTGTATGTGTCTAGGTTTGCCAGGAATTCCTCAGTGGCTGAGAGTGGGTGTTCCACTGTAGGCCCTCCACCAGTGATGCCATAACCCCTGGCTACATATGCTGCTCTTCGGCATACAGCATTGATCATGTCCTCAGATGACTTGTAGCATTCATGTCACAGACAAGGTCAGCCCACAATGCTGCCTGCTGTTCCCGGTTTTGCCTCCTCATGGAAAGTAGGAGTTTGTGGTGTTGCCGGAAGCCTTCAAGTATAATATCATTCTCCATATCTGTGAAAGGTGTACAGCGTCTTGGGTACATGTTTCCTGAAAGACGCATGACAGGATCACATATGTGGAAGTACACTATGTAGAGATACAGCAAGAACAGAATGGGTGGCAGTATCCACTGCTTGATCACACATGTCATATTCCACAGTGTGCAAAAATAGTAAGCATGTGGATACAACTAAAATACCAGTGATAGTCAGCTTTTCCCATGTGTGCCATGACAGATACTGCTATACGATCCTACACACAACACTGGAGTCAATTGTACTGTGTCCCCTAGGAGCAACCCTCCTGATAATATGTCAAAACAACAGTGCCAAACAAATAGCAGTGTGCTATTACAACCAATATAAAGGGGCAGTCCCATGAGACCAGTGTGCCACACTGACAAAAAACATTGCATCCTTGATGTATTGTACGTCCTGTGTAGGCAGGTGTAACAAATCTGGAAATCAATGACATGCCATTATCACAGTTCTATGAAAGTCTTAATGCTGTAATTCCTATTTCCTGTAAGCATATTCACACATCTGCACTCTGTTGTAAACAAAAATATTACACACCAGAAAGGCTCATCCAGACTCTGCTACACTTTGCTGTGAAGGAAAGGTTAGTTTGCTTTTATTTTTTGTATTACTGTATTGCCTTTCTATATTTTGAATACTGTAGTTTGTTTTCTTTACCTTGTGTTTTGCTTGCATTCTGTTTTAACAGCATATTAAAACTTCAAAAGAGACCACAGCTCTCTGTTCTGAGTCAGGCAGAATGTTTCCCGCCCTCCCACCCATTTTAGTTGTCTTGTTAAATACCACTGTCTTTCTAGTTGCCCACCTCTTATGTTAGTCTGACCATATATCTCATTTCTCTCTATTTTCACTGGCTTATGTGAGTAATCACAAAATCATCATTTTTGAAATCCCACCCCTTCAATTATTTAAATTTATTGGCCATCCTACAGTATTTCATAGTACCAAAATACAAAAGTGACCACCCCTTTCAATCCATCTTGCTGTTTTAAAAATAGTAACTATCCACTAAACCTTAACTTTTTAAACAGGTAAAACTGAAGTTACCTACTTTCACATCTAACTTCTCTAGTGCACACTGCAGAGTGCATTCTTTTCAATCTTAACTTTAAGCATCCCTGTGACTAGCACTTTCTCTAATACCTGCTGGAAAGCACTAGGAAGCCTTAAACTCATACAAACACTGAACTCTCCTTGTTAACAAGGAGAAATTAATAGTAGGCACTAAACAGCCTATAATTGCAAAGTACCTTGCTAAGGAAACAGCTCCTATACTTTACAAAGAAAAAAAAAGCCCCAAACCAGGCATGTCCAAGGGTCAGCTTCCGGTGATTTCTCCTGTCCACCTGGTGAATCTGGGCATACTGGGGCAATGCAGCAATTGCCTCATGTACACAGACAACCCTCTCCTCCTACCACCCAACACTACAACCTGTGAGAGATGCACTTACATAGCCAAAATGGAAGCAAAGCTCTCTCCACTCAAGATTGTGCTAAACAGTCAAGTGGAGAAGGTTAACACCCACACTACACCTCAAGCAACACATAGCCCTTCTAAACCCACACCACCAACACCCACATATAGCAACACTAAATCCACATATGCAGAGGCCCTTAACTGTAACCTGCCCAAGCATCAAAGACCTCTGAAGCTAAAACGCAAACAAACACCAATCACAACCAATGTGTCACATAGTTCACAACACCAGTGTGCCACCCAGCAACAGCCCCTAAGGCAAGACAATGTACCTAACACTTTAGTCATAGGTGACTCTATAGTCCAGCACACTGATATCCCTCTCACCAGGTTGAATAAGGAGAAAATTACAGTCAGCTGCCTGTCGGGTGCCAGGATCCGCCACATAACGCAAGCACTAAAGTCACTCCACAACAAGTACAAATATGACTCTGTCATTGTCCATGTTGGAGTGAATGACTTGAGACGTACCTCCCTGGACTACATGAAAAGAGACATGGAAGAGCTATTGGATCATGTGGCCCAGGCAGGTATGACCCTAGCCCTGAGTAGCATCCTGCCTTGGCCCAGAATGATACCACAATATAAGGATAAAATGATTGACTTCAACAATTGGCTAAGCTTATGGTGTCATTCAAAGGGGATCCAGTATCTGTCTGCCTGGGATGACATGATTGACAGACCACGATGCTTTGCCAGAGATGGTCTGCACCTGTCGCCCCTGGGATTCAAGTTACTGGCTAAGGCTCTTGATACCCCATAGTGCCTTTTTTAGGCAAACTTCAAAGGACAAAACCACCACCATAACAGGTACAAGCATGCAAAATCTGAAGGTAATGCTACTCAATGCTAGAAATCTAAACCTCAAAATGCACTCTCTCGAGGCACTCCTAAAAATGGAGAACATCGATATCTGTGCAGTAACTGAGACCTGGTTCAAGGCTCCAGATAGCACCCTGCAATACCAGGCTACAACTCTTACCACACTTTTCGGCCACCAAACCAGGACCAAAACACTAAAGGTGGAGGAGTGTCAATATTCACCAAGGATATTCACACCACCAGGCTAGTTGGCCAACAGAATGTGTCTGAAATTCTCCAAGTGCAACTAACACTAGGTAAGACTGCAATCCAAATTGTAGCTTGCTACAGATCCCCCACCATACCCCAAGATTCTCACTACACCTTTCTAAACATACTGGAAAATATTAAGATAGAACCAAACACCCTAATACTGGGCGATTTTAACTACCCTGCCATTAACTGGGAAAAGTACTCATGTCCCAACACCTTTGCGCAACGGTTCTTGGAATTCATAAATTCCAACGCCCTGGATCAACTAATCCATAGTCCCACCAGGGGCTCCAATATCCTAGACCTGGTCATTACCAACATGGGAAATCAATGCTCCTTACCTATGGTCACCCCCTCGTTAGTCAGGTCTGACCATAAGCTAATCACCCTTAACATCCACATCCCACCCCACCCCCAGTAAAGAAACCAGCATAAAAACTTCTCCAAAGCCAACTTCATGCTACTCAAGTCAGAAGTGACAAACTTCATGACACCTATGCAGACGGGAACTGAAAGTTCAACTACTGAATCCTACACTAAGGCACTGTACGAGCACATCCACTCATGCATGAATCGTGCCATCCCAAATAGAACCAAAATGCTCTCATCCAAAAAAGGAAGCCAATCTGGTGGCCCCCTGCCATAAACAAACTTTACAACAAAAGGAAGAAACTTTTGCAGAAAAGAGGAAAATCCCAGGATGCAAAAAAACTCCCTTACTAGCCTCAGTAAGAAACTGAGATGCCTCATAAAATCCTCCAAAGCTAGTTACGAAAATAAAATTGCCAAAGATTCCAAAGACAGCCACAAAGCATTCTATAACTATGTCAAAAATCTAAATGGCAATGCTCAGATCTGCTCTGAGCTAAAACAGAATGGCATTAAATATACTGATCCGAAGGATATTGCCAATATCCTGGCAGATCGATTCAGTGCCAACTTCACCTCCCCCTCTCACCCCCTAAATGGCCCATCTCAATTCCGGAAGATTGCCAAATTCCAGTAATAACAGCCATACAGGTACAAAATCCACTCTCTAAAGCCAAGAATACAGCATCCATGAGACCAGATGACATCCCGGGCTGTGTACTACATGAACTACAATATGAACTGGCACCTCACCTAAGTGTCATGTTTAATCATAGCCTCACCTCAGGTTTCGTGCCCACTGAGTGGCGTAGAGCTACAGTTATCCCAATCCACAAGGGGGGATCCACCTTGGATCCCGGAAACTACCATCCCATCAGTCTGACAAGCCTTATCTGCAAGGCCATGGAGCGTATTATCATGGAACTTATAAACAAAGACATTGGCAACCTTCAAACACTGGACCCCACCCAGTTTGGGTTTGTGAAGGGCCAATCTTGTCTCCTGAACCTGATTGACTTCTTTGAATCAGTCTCCAGAGCCATGGACAAGGGTAAGGTGGTCCACACAGCCTATCTAGACCTTGCCAAGGCCTTTGACACCATCCCCACTCTGGAATCATAGATAAACTTACTAAGTTGGGCATTAATCCCTATGTCACCCAATGGGTTGCTAAATGGCTTACTGATAGAACCCACACTGTAAAAGTAGCCGACTCCAAATCCAGCTCCAGACAAGTGACAAGTGGAGTACCTCAGGGTTCAGTCCTGGGGCCACTCTTGTTTGGCATCTACTTCTCTGAAGTACAGGTCAACACTAAGGGACTCTGGCTAACAAAGTTTGCAGATGACTGCAAACTGGGAGCCATTATTGAATCCCCAAATGATGTGGATACCCTACAAAGCGGCCTTACAGAAACAGATGCTTGGTGCCAGAGCCATGGGCTCAAGCTCAATGCCAAGAAATGTATTGTTATCCCCTTTGGGAAAAACATGTATCCATGAATTACCATATAGGTGGCAGTACACTAAACACAGAAAGTGTGATAAGAGACTTAGGGACACAGGTGGACAGTGGTCTCACTTTTGATAACCACATCGCCACAACAGTCAGGAAATCCTTCTATGTGGCAAACCTCAACACCAAGGGCTTTTCATCCAGAAAAAGGAGGTCATTGTCCCAATGTACTCATCCCTCATTAGACCCATTATAGAATACAACACCCCATTTGGTATGTACCTCTCAAGACATCTGCAACAACTGGAAAGGCCTCAGAAATACCTCACTAAAAGAATCACAGGCCTAAAGCAGATGCCCTACGCTGACCGCCTTAAAAAACTCCAGCTATACTCTGTCGCATATCGTCTACTCAGAGGCGATCTCTGCTTAACATATAAGGCCATGTCAAACCCAGAGCTGTTGGACATGCTACACTTAAAGAAATCCCAATCCCTCAGAGCTACACGCTGCAGGGATCTAAACCTTGTCATCACAATAAACAAAACATGCTGGAGGGATAGGTTCCTGACCCAGAGACTCCCCAGACTCTGGAATAGATTGCCCATACATGTCAAGCAGAGTTCCTCTTTGGATCTCTTCAAGAGGAACTTTGACGATTGGATGGGAGAAAGGAAATTCATCCCAGGGATCACGTCAGTCACCCTGCTAGACAAGGGTCCAGGAAAGTAAATAATGTGGGAAGAAATAGCCAGGGAATTGTTATGGCTAGGCTTGTATAGGCCCTAGGGCTGATAGCCTAGTACCAACCTATGAACCTATGAACCTATGGAGTGCAAAACTCCTCTGTTGATATGTGGTGATATTTATGTTTTTGCAAACTTGTGTTTTTTGCACAGAAAGTCTCAAACAGAATGGTTCCCCATAGCCAGCAAGTTTCCTTTTAACATGCTTCTCATTAGCAGGCAATTGCCTCTTAATGAATCTGTGGTTCTGAAATGCCAATATCAGCCAACACAACTGATTTGCACTATCATCAGCCAGTGACATGCAGCCACTGTACAGGATATAAGGCCTTCAGGTAGATTAGCAACCCTTTCTGATATGTTGTGCTGGACATTACTGGGGTGAGAAGGCTGTCTCCCAGAGGGTAGGTCTGTAGCAGCTACCTTTACATAGAGATGTGTGTGCTATAGGCTGCAACAGGTAATATTCTTAAGCACAGAGTGTGAACACTTTGGAAGACAACAAGCTGTTGGAAAAACTGTGGGAGCTGTGCAACCTTGTTGTAGAGGCTGAGTCAGAGTGAGGATAGCCATTCCAATCCAAATAAGGCATGCGTTTAAGGTAAGTATGTTAGGCAACAGTATCATTAACAGAGTAGTAGGCAACAGGTTTGTTGTGTCCTTGAGCAACACAGGGGATACATATAACATTATGTCCACCAACTGGGCAACCATTAGGCCACGTGTTACAGTCTGGTACTCATTTGGAACATGTGTGTTGGCAGTCCTTGTTACAAGCAGGGGCTTCATATGTGTATGTTAGTTGTGCAGCTGTGCTAATCTGCACTGTGCATTTGAAAGGCTTGTCAACTGCACTCTGATATTAATCGGCCTCATTTGCATTACCTGAGTTAAAATCCTTTGTGAATGCATATTAACACATGATGTGACACTTTATGCACTTATAGTTTTGCTATAGGGATATGTGAAATGTGTTCCTATCTGCAGGCCTGTGATGTCCATCAGTAAAAAGTAGAAATTTTATTTCAAATGCATTGTGTGGATAAAGAGTACCTGACTCTGTCATTAATTGATGGCTTCACAATAATGTAATTAAAAGGTGCACACCACTGGATTTGAGCCCAGTACTATGTGTGGTAAAATGTATGGTTTGCAAGGCATTTAACAGACTGAGACATTGAGTATTGAGTATTTGCAAGATATAAGCCGACATGCAGGCTGGGACATCCTTTTTTACAGCCATAATTATGTGCATGGCTTTATATGGATGTATTTCTGGGTCCTATTTGAACATGTATTTTGCCAGCAATGCCCTGGCAAGTGTATTTGTAAATATTGCTGATAAAAGGAGTCATTTAGCTGCTATTAGAAACCTCACTTACATCCATTGTTCTGTGTTTGGCTTTCTTGTGGTGTACTCTTGCACCAAACTCCAAGGTGCACTCCCAATTTTTGCATTACTCTTTAATCAAGTTTGCATGATGAGGCGCAATGATCATCTCTGCTTAAACATGCTTAAAGAGTGTTACTTGCAATTACTATGTTTTGCTTATACCACCTGTTTTAATTACAGCTTTGTGGCATGGCAGGTTAATGCATTGGTCTACAGGTGCGATGGTCTTGGGTTCAAAATAGGGGACAGGTGTTTATTTTGTGTGTGTTTATTATCATTTAAAACACATATATCAATATAGCCCCATTTAGCTGAGCTTAGTGAAGCTAAACAACGTGCTACATCATCCAATGTCACACTAAAAATATATAAAGAAAAATGGGGACATAGGAAAATGGTGAAATGGGGTGCAAGCAGGGGGAAAAACATTGTGAAATTCAGGTAGGTATCTGCAGGAAGGGTGTCGGAAAGAACCACAGCTATCCATTTCTTGTAGAGCAATAACTGTGCACTTTGACAGAATTTGTAGATAACTTTGAACTCTCAACCCAGAGAGAGGGGTGAGGACAACATAATTGCGATGTTAAGCCAGATGGATCAAATTATGTGTGTCCAGTGGACACGTGGGTGAAATGGAGAGCTACATATGGGACAATACTTTTTTTTTGGGGGGGGGGCAGATGTACTTTTTTTCTTTTTAGGTGAGAGTGGAATGCTAAGGAAAGGAAATAGGTACCTGTGGGGGTGGTAAGCTGGGTAGGTGAGGAAGCTTTTGCAGAAAGACAAGACAGAGAAGACAGCAGACAGGGGTGGTATAGAACACAAGATGTGGGTAAACACCTTGGATAGGGAGAGTGTTGTGGAATATCAGTCCAATGTGCCTCGACAAGGTAGCAGCGTGACTCACATTCCACCAATGGTACTGTCGGCACTGCTCCAACTCTGCCCCAAAGGTGACAGTGGTGGAAGCTGGGCTCTGGGATGAGCCTGCCACACAAACGGTGGCCATCATGCTCTCCATCCAATGCAAGCATTGTCCAAACCTATGGTAAATGATCCCATGCACCAAACCTGGTAGTTTATCGTGAGTGACAACTCCCTGTCCACCACCCTACCCAGAGGGAGAGAGAGCAGCACCAGGCTGGGTTCCAGATGTACTGGGAATTAGTGCCACGGCTGGAGGAGGGAAGGGAGGCGGATCATGAGGAACCTGCTGACCTTGACGAACTGTAATAAAGTAGTTATAACAATAAGTTAAGGTTAGTAATAACCAAACCAATGTTAGTATTAAAAGAATGGAACATAATATTTATTAATCCAAATACATATTAAGATATATTATGTGTAACACAACATCAAGTAGCATAACAATATATATGGTAACAGCAAGCCAGTTTGAATTAAACCATAAGGCCAATAAAAGTTAGTTTAACAAAATATGTTAATATTAAATCATAATAATAAATAACAATAATGAATTAAAGAAGATAAGGGGTGGGGAGAGAGAGAAAACATACCATTAGTTACCTCACAGGTAATATTACTACACAGAGTACTACCACATATTTCTACAGGTGTATAGTGTCAGCTGTGAGTACAGTGACTACAATTCTTCTATAGCGGATGTAGCCCATACATAACTCTCAAGCTGTTAGCATGGGACAACATGGGTCAAGCAGTAACAAATGCAGATACATAACTACACAGAACAGTTTCACATAAAGTGGACTGACATAACTACCAATGTGTTCTGTAAACAGTTTTGAAAATATATTGCATTCCAGGTACTTATTTATGTGGTAATCATGGAACAGACAGATTAGGAAGTTGCAATTACATTACAAAGAATTATAACAGTTGAGAGTATGTTTGTGTACATTAAACTAGACAGCCATCATGCCTTAGTTGACAGGCATGGGAGTAGAACCCAAAAAATCTGACTAAAGGGGACATCTGCAAAAAATGTAGCAATTGACTGCAGCAACTTAGAACAGACATGCAATGAATACAGTCCTAATGCAAATATTGATTTTTTTTTTTTAGGAAAACACAATGCTGCTTAACACTTTATTGGTACTGCTGTTTATTATCGGTGAAGTCTACACACAATATCTGCCCATAAAATGGGCTACCTCACCCATATATCTTTTGTTCCTGGAGTGGGAGAAAAAGAGAGTATTATGTGACTGAAATTGGTCTGGAGACAGCCTTGAACATTACTATGATTTGAGCAATACATTTATCAAGCCACTACTTTTGCATTCTACACATATTACAATTGTACACTTGACTGCAGCAACCTTGTCATAGACATACAATGCATAGAGTTCTAGTGGAATTATGTTATGACACCACAATCCTGCTGTACACCTTTATGCTTACTGTTATTGGTATTTTTACTGTTTATTGCAGTATAGCTGTTATTATTCATTTATTGCCTACACTTCTAATTGCCCATTTATTGCACTACAGTTTGTATTGTTTATTCTTTATTGCAGTACAGATTTTATTCTTTATTGTTTATTGCACTACAGTTAGCATAATATATCTGTACTTACCACACACATGGTGCAACCTGGCCAGGTGCCTGGCATGGGACTGGGCGTTACAAGCCTTTTCAGGTGCAGCTGTTGGGAAAGAAGCACACCGTTATGCATACCGGTTTTGCACAGATTCAGCTTGCATTTTAATGAAATACCAGAAAAAATAATTACATATGTCTGGGGCATGTCCAGAACTCGCCTCTTGGACCCAGTTGTCCAAAGTTCCCCTCTTTCTATGCTTTAGGTCATCATAGTGATGAAGACACTGCTCACCAGTTCAGGGATACCAGTACCACTGGTACAGTTGCTAGCCAACTAATTCCAGGCCTCAGCCTTATATTCTGAGACCTGGTAATTGCCCTGCAGCAGCTCAGGTTCATAACTGTGGGTTAGGAGCACAACAAAAACCCTGGACTCCTGCACGCCCATCTCTGCACTGAAAAGCTTGCACGCTCTCCAACATCACCCGGCATACTGTCAGACAGACTCCAATGAATGCTGCAGAATTCCCCCTTTTGCCTTTAATATAGGTTGTTTTCCCACCCTTACATGTCATTTAGCAACATTTAAAAAAGTGCCACGGCACTTAGCATCACACGAACCAGCAAAGCATTGCTGAGCATCATGAAAACGCACACAACTGAGGTTTTAGCAAAGCTTAGCAATGTGCAAACAGTAGTAGCTGTTAATCATGTTTAAGCAGTGCTTAGCACCATGCATCTCTTCCAAATGTAAAAGTTATGCTTTTAAATTAAACAAAAATTTAGATTACATTAAACAAATGGTATGTCTCCTAGGGACTTGAACCCAGGACCTACGAAGATTTAAGCCATCACTCTATCCATTTAGCTACTTGGATGGTATACAAACTAGTGTACCTTCACATATGCTACTAAGCTACTGTGGCACACCATGAAAACAGGCTTAAACAGGCTTAAAAAAGGTAGAAATAATTAATTACATGTGGTTTCTATTTTTATATGTCTGGCAGGTGTTTGCTGTCTATGTGTAAGCACAGCTTGGTATTGCTGTGCTCCACACCACGCTGTGCATACAGACATAAAAAAAACATAAAAAACCTGAAATATAATTAATTACATCGGTATTTCTATTTTTAGATGTCTGGCAGATGTCAGCTGCCTATGTATAAGCTCCGCTTGGCATTTCTGCACTCTGCACTGTGCAAAAGGACATTAAATAAAAATAATAATAATAATTCAACAAAAATTAGAAATTTAAACACAAACTATTAATTCACAGCACATTTCAACAGCAGCAGGGAACATTACAGGGAGCTTCACCATGTACATGACATCTGACCATCCTCAACAATTCTGCCTACATGGATTCAATATCTCTGTTACTGTGGTCTTCCACAACAGCAATCCATGAATAATATGCATGGTGCGCTACTGAGGGGGAGCCATGGCCATGTACAAGAGTACATTCCTCGTAGGCTCTTCACAAAGTCTACACAGATTTTACTGAATCCTGGGGTGTATGAAATGAACTGTACTAAGAGCAATTTGTGCATTGTTTGTTTCTTTCTTTGTGTTTGTGTAAAATTAAGTGAAGAAGCACTGTTTTGGGCAATACATATATATATATATATATATATATATATATATATATATATATATATATATATATATAAACATATATGTATATATATATATATATATATATATATAGATCACTGGGATAGGATGAACATGAAACGGGATGAGATGGGACGCGTGGAGTGGATGTGAGGTGAGGGACGCTGTGTGGGGCGGAGGGGTAAGAGTCGGGGTGCGAAAGGGTAAGTGTGGATAGGTTAGGGTGTTTAGTGGTTAGGTTAAGGGTTAGCTGAGTGTGTGTGGAGGTTAGGACGGGGTTAGTTAGGGTTGTGGTTAGTTGTGTGTGTGTGTGTGTTGTGGTGTGTGGTTTGTTTGGATTTTTGTGTGTTGTGTGTGGTGTGGGTGTGTTTTTTTGGGATGTGTTGTTTTTTTTTTTTGTGATTGTTGTGGTGTGTGTGCAGTGTATGGGGTTTGGTTTGTGGACGACATGTTTTGTATTTGTTGCATGTGTGGTGTGGTTATGGTTTGTCGATAATGTGGTGTCGATGTTGTTGTTGTGTCGGTGTGCTGGGTGATTCTCGATCCTAGAGACCTATATATACACACACACACACACACACACACACACACACACACACACACACACACACACACACACACACATACACACACATATATATCTGCAGGTCAATATCAGATGGACGAAAACCCATATCACCAATGACCACATCGCCGAGATGACATTGCCAACAACATGCATCCCTGAAAACGGTGAGTAGTGCAGAAAGGGAGTTATTCCCATTCCCTCACTGTAATGCAATCTCAGAGTTTGTATATTTACGTAGGGGGGTGTGGGGGTGCAGGGGGGCATGCCCCCCTGCTAGGCACGTTTTAATGTGTTTTTTGAATATATTATGGGAACGGGAATGTATTCCATTCTGTAATACACTGACTTACGGTTGTCAGGGATGCATGTTGTCAGCGATGTGGTCGTCGGTAATCTGGGTTTTCGCTGATCTGACATGGACCCATATCTGCAGGTAGGGGTGGGAAAGAGATTTTACTGGATGAAACAGTGATGCTTTACTCTTCACTCTACAAAGATAGGGAAAAGAGTTGCAGCACTGTGGTGTAGAATATAACAAGAAAATTGACACAGAATAAACAGCATGTAGAGGTTGTTTGAAGGTTAGCATACTAAACAAAAGCAGTGCTAAAATGGTTATTGTGCTTATTTTGAGCATTTCAACATATTCCCACATAGTAATAAGTAGTAAGAGAATATGGAAGTCCAAAGAGATGATGCACAGTTCCCTGGGGCTCTGTCAGCTACTTGCTTTAAACTGAAATACAATATAGCACCTTTACCTTATTAAATGTGAACCAGTCCAACATAAGTTATTCTATCATTGCTAAACACAATTTTAAGAAATTAAACAGTAATGAGTGCACTTATTTTGATGCCCATTCTGAATTTCACTGTTCTTTTTTTATAACTGTTCCAATCCTGCATCTGAGTACATTTCCTTGCTGATTTTTCATATCACCTACTGTAAATAACATATATAAAATACTATAACTCAACAGTCAAACAAAAACATCTTTTTTATATTGGTAAGACAGAAACATCTTTAAAAAGGCAAATTTGCCTACATAACTATGACATTCATAGATCAAATATTTTATTTTATTTATTTTTATTTAACATTTGTTGACCGGGAAAGTCCGACTAGGTTCCACAGAGCCTGTTTTCAGTGGAGGCCCGGGGAGAAATGCTCCAGATGCATGTCTTTGGAATGTGGGAGGAAACCCACGCGAACACAGGGACAACATGCAAACTCCACACAGAAGGCACCCCAGCCGAGACTCGAACCGGAGAACCTCTTGCTGTGAAGCAACAATGTTAACCACTGCACCACTGTACCGCCCATGTTTTATATAAGCATACAACTGTATGCAGTGATTATCATACATTTAAGTTTGGCTTCTTGGAAAAATTTGTGCCGAATCCCAGGGGCAGCTGATAGGAAGCCATACTTGAAACAACGGTATTAATATAGCAATTACAGTTAAACTCACATGATCCTCCTGGCCCTAATGAAAATGTTTCCATTGTTAGCATTCTTATACTTAAAGCCATGGACCTTTGGAAATTTAGGAAATATATATAAAGCGATTAAATGATTAACTCCAGGCTACTATTTAAATAATGTGTATATATACTTTAGACTATAAGTTTAGATTTTTATAGTAAGAGTTACAAAATTACACACAATGTATATAGTTCTTTTGGTTTAATTTTTCTCTGCATTGTTGGTAACAGCTTTTACAGGAATTATGATTATGATATTTTACACTGATTTATATCAAAAGACATGTAATTTAGTCTTTATTGCTTATTTCTGTTCTGTGGTTTGGATTTAGTAAGAAGGTAAAAATAGACAACCATTAAGAATGTTTAAAATAATAGTAACAACACTTACTGATTAAAGTGATGGTTACATACTTTTGTCTATTTTCTTATATATTTTATTAAATTTGTGGCATCTACACTTATATAGATTTTATCGAGTAGAAATGTAGTGTGTTTTAAATAATGTATTAATTGGTTTTACTTGTACTTTATCTTTAAGGCACTTGTGACATTGTTATTTTGATATTTTAAAAGGAAGGAAGTATGTGTCATCAGTTCTGAAGAAGTGCATATAATATGAAATAGATGAAAATGGTTAACTTATTTTGTAAATAAAGGTTTCCATTTATAGTACTGAGACTTTGTGACAGTTTGTATTTTTATTAGTTTATCTATTTCTGTCCTACACAGCTACACAGCTATTGCCACCCCCACAGTGCCTTTTTTAGGCAAGGCTCAAATTCTAAACCTACCACCCTAGAACACAAAAAAGGAAAAAAACTAAGGGTAATGCTGCTCAATGCCAGAAGTCTCAACCTCAAGATGCGCACTTTCGAGGCCCTTCTCAGTATGGAGAACATCGATGTCTGTGCTGTCACTGAAACCTGGTTCAAGGCTCCCGAGAGCACCCCGGCACTATCAGGTTTTACCTCATATCATGCTCCGCCCCAAAATCCAGACAACACCAAGAGGAGGGGTGTCCATATTCATCAAGGACACCCACACCTCAAGGTTGCATCGTGGCACGCATGCATCGGAGACCATCCAGGTGCAATTAACCATAGGCAAGACTGCTCTGCAATTTGTAGCATGTTACAGGCCACCCTCTCAATCTCAGGAACCTCACATAGCTTTCCTGAAAACACTGGAGGGGAAAAATGTATCTCCAAACACCATCATACTAGGTGATTTCAACTACCCGAATATAGACTGGGATCACTACTCAAGCCCCAACACTCTAGCCCAAAGGTTCCTAGAGTTCATAAACTCAAATGCCATGGAACAACTAGTCACCATCCCCACAAGAGGAGATAACATACTAGATCTCATCATCACGAACATGGGGTCACAATGTTCAACACTGGAAGTATACCCCTCACTGATGAGATCAGACCATAAACTACTCTCACTGGAAGTCCACATCCCGCCCCCACCTGAGATAAAAAAGACCACAGTGAAGAACTTCTCAAAAGCCGACTTCACGCTTCTAAAGACTAGTGTGATCTCCTTCAAGGCCCCCGAGCCTGTGGAAACCATTACTCAAGCCGCTGAATCACTTACAAATGCCTTCTACCAGCACCTACAGGACTGTATGGATCCGGCAATCCCAAACAAAACAAAGACTCTTTGTACCAAAGGCAAGCGTCCAGTCTGGTGGACCCCAGCCATAAACAAGCTCTACAACAAAAGGAGGAAGCTACTACAAGATAGAGCAAAATCCTTAAAAGGGAAAACACCCTTGATCATTATAAGTAAAAAACTAAGATCTCTCATAAAATCATCCAAGGCAAATTTTGAGAGAAAAGTCGCTAAGGACTCAAAGGACAATCATAAGGCCTTCTTTAGCTATGTTAGAAACCTGGGAGGAAACTCCCAGATATGCTCAGAATTAGTTCAAAATGATGTAAAAATTACTGAACCTACAGACATTGCCAACATACTGGCTGACAGGTTCAGTGCAAACTTTTCCCCCTGCCCCCCAAAAGGTGAGATATCTATACCAGAGAATTATAGACCCCCAAACATCTCTAACGCTCAGGTGAGAACTGCTCTCTCCAAGGCAAAAAACACAGCATCCATGGGACCAGATGGTGTCCCCGGATGTGTGCTCCATGAACTTAATGAGGAATTAAACCCGCAGTTAGGACAGCTGTTTAATCTTAGCCTCACCTCAGGATAACGCTAAAGGAGTGGCGACGGCAACTGTGGTCCCACTTCACAAAGGCGGTGCCTCCACCGACCCTGGAAATTACCATCCCATCAGCTTGACAAGCTTGATCTGCAAAGCTATGGAGAAGATCATAATGGAACTCATAAATAAAGACATAGGAGACTTGCAGACTTTGGATCTGACCCAGTTTGGCTTTGTCAAAGGCAGATCATGCCTTTTAAACTTGGTTGAATTTTTTGAAACAGTCACCAAGGCCATTGATGAGGGAAAGGCAGTCCACATAGCCTACCTCGACCTGGCAAAGGCTTTTGACACAATACCCCACTTAGGTATCATTGAAAAACTCATCAGCTTAAATGTAAACCCATACGTCACAAGATGGGTTGCAAACTGGCTAAGTGACAGAACCCACAGGGTCAGAGTTGCTGGCGCCATGTCAGACTCAAAGCCTGTCACAAGTGGTGTCCCACAGGGCTCAGTCCTGGGCCCTCTCCTGTTCGGCATCTACTTTTCAGAAGTACAAGCAAACACAGGAGGATTATGGCTGACAAAATTTGCAGATGACTGCAAACTGGGCGCCATAGTTGAGAACACATCTGACACAGATATCCTTCAGAAGGGTCTCATAGAGATGGATAACTGGTGCCAGAGCCATGGCCTAAAGTTAAACGCCAAAAAATGCATAGTTATACCCTTCGGGAAAAACAAGGTTACCCCTAGCTACCATATAGGTGGCAACCCACTAAGCACAGAAGAGGTTATCAGGGATCTGGGGACCCAGGTTGACAGTAACCTTTCATTTGACACTCACGTTGCCAAAGTAGTTAGGAAGACCTTCTACATTGCCCACCTGATCATGAAGGGATTCACATCTAGATCAAGGGAAGTGATCGTCCCACTGTACTCATCACTCATCAGACCAGTGATTGAGTACAATGCCCCATTCGGAATGTATCTGACACGACACCTGCAGCAACTGGAAAGGCCCCAAAAGTTCCTCACCAAAAGGATAAAGGGTCTCAAAAATATGTCCTATGCTGCCCGACTTCAGCTCTATTCAGTCGCTTACCGTCTGCTCAGAGGTGACCTGTGCCTGACATACAAGGCCATGTCCAACCCAGAATTGATGAACATGCTTCACCTCAAAAAATCTAGATCCCTCAGAACTACAAGGGCGGGAGACTTAAACCTTGACACGGTTATTAATAGGACGTGCTGGAGGGACAGATTTATCACCCAGAGACTCCCTATGCTGTGGAACAAAATCCCGGTACATGTGAGGCAGAGCACCTCGCTGGCTTTGTTCAAGAGAAATCTTGACAAATGGATGGGAGATCGCAGATATACCCCAGGGATTATCTCAGTGTCACTGCTTGACAGAGGCACAGCAAAATAATGGGCATAGTATCTTCCAAACTAAAGGGGTGGCGAAAGCCACAAAACTCTGGGCTAGGCTTGTAAATGCCCTTGGGCAGATAGCCTAGTATGAACCTATGAACCTATGAATCTATATCTATATCTATATCTATATATATATATATATATATATATATATATATATATATATATATATATATTTCTCCCACTGAAAAGTCATTACTTAATTTGAAATATTATAATTGTTATTCACATTATCAGTTTTCTTTTACTGAAATATTTCATTATCACTGTATTGTAACCATCATTTAAATCCCTTCTTCCATTTTTTTGAATCCATGCTAATTTCCATTTATTCCATGTATTCCACTGGTGGTGCTGTGGTAGCGTTGTCACCTCACAGTAAGACATTGTCCTGTTTGATTCTCAGCTAAAGCATCTTCTGTGTGGAGACATGCGTGAATGGGCGTACCTTCGTTGAAGGTTGTGCATCAGGGCTGGCAACTCGGTACGTAAAAATCTACTGCCAATCAATAGCGGACCGTTATTGCGACCCCTAACCAGGAAAAGCCGAAAGATACAACATTCCACTTATTCATTAAAAATTTTCCATTTCCTTATGACTTTTACAAAAATCTATTTGCAGTTCTTTAATTTCTTCCATTATTTCATTTTCATCTTGAACTGTTTGGTAGTCCCTTTCTCCTCATTTCCTTGTGATAGTCTTTTTTAGCTGCCGTTAACAACAAGGCTATTAATGCTGACACATATCTATGAACTGAGGTATTAAACCAGGTTAGTAACATAATTTCTTCAATTAAAGGTAACTGTCTTCCTACTATTTTAATTCATTTTATTTATATCTTTTTTTAAAATTGCTTGTATCTTTAAGCATATTGGTTTTATTCATTTATTGCAGTTTGATCAGTAACACCTTTTCAACAATGACCTTAGCCAAATTGCAGGTCAACATTTATAATGAAACACTGAGTACACAAAGAAAAAGAATGGATTTGATATAAAATAGAAGTACACATAGGCACAGTTGCACATGGAATGCACAATAGAAAATAAGTTACTAAAAATAATACATACTTTAACCATGTAGAGTTAGCTATAAGTTAGTAAAAGCGATAAAAACATACTTGGAAATTAATATAATAATGCAGATCATATGTAAGAAGTGGGACCTGGGTGGTTAAAATGCGACCATTGTCAAAATAGCAGGAACAAGTTGCATCCTTTGCTAGATCTTCCTTTAGCCTTGTTTTGAACAGTTTTTTTTTTTGCTGTTTGACTTCAAGAGGGAGACAATAACATGTGGATGTGCATATTTTACAGAAGGTTCTTTCACCAATGGTTTATTAAAATGTGGTCTGGCAAGGGATATATTTTCATCATTGCTCTCCCTAAGGGTTTAAGTATGTTGCCTTATTTGTAGCTTAGATTTCAAGGGTGGACACTGGAACTGAATTTCAGTTTTGAAAATGAGTGGCTCTTCGTTTTATAGCTTAGCATTTAAGTTAGTCACAGTGATGGATCAGTGAGTTAAACAATTTTCTTTCACAAAAATATGTCCCCACTCCCCTCTTACTTTTCCTTCACACCTCTAGCATGTTTCATTGGTGGTTTTGGGAACATTAGATGTAGTTTATTTGACAGATGAAAGTACCCATGGAGACAATTCCATACAAATATAAATCTTTGTCTGTCATGTCTCTACATATAATGCTGCAATGCATTTTAACGATGTGCCATGCAACCAGTCCACAACCCAAGTCATTATCAAATAACAAGGAAATGCCAATGTTTCAACATACACTTTATTTTGCTTTTTTTACTCAGTTTGAATAGGAGTGTGATGTAACACAGCAAGTGAATGGGATTCCACATCTCACTATAAACACGCTGCTTGGATTTTTAACATCTACCCAACCTTCTTATGTGTCATATCATTACTTTTTCTTACTCAACAGTACCTCTTCATATCTTTAAGACCAAGCATCTGCATACATCGCATAAACATTTTCTTTCTCTAAACAACTCTTTTTCCTTGGACCCCCTGTTGCATCTTTATTCCTAGTTACCATATTCTAGTGTCCTTGTATTAGTAAAATTCCTTTGTGAAATATTATATGATCTCATTGATTATCTACTGCATCTTCTGTAAATGAACTTTGGGGACAAGTATATTGATGCCGGCATTATTCCCTTTTTCTGCCAGTTTCCTTTAATACTGTAAGTCAAGTACATATCTTCCATGTCTATCTACTTTTCTTCATTTATTTTGATGTTTAATCATTTTTCATCAACATTAATGGCTGTCTTCACCTTTCCCTTTCTGCTCCTGCATAGCTGCCTATTTTATCCCTTTTTCATTATCATTTTTTCATGCTACCTCTCAGAAAGATGTGTTTCTTGCAGTATTGCAATATCTGCCTTACCTTTCGAAATGTATGGTTAGTGCATAATTTATTTTCTGTTGCCCCACCAACTCATTCATATTCCAGAACAATATTTTTGCTCTCATATTTTAATTAACATCACGTGGCTTCTCATTCCTTTCATTATACTCTAACATGCATTCTCCTCTCATCTGTCCACCCGTCTTAATGTGTTAATTTCCCCTTATCTTTATCTATCAAATTTATTGTAGGCTTCTTCATACTGAGCTACTTTCTCTTTAAATATCATCCCCCCTCCTTTCCCAGACCAGTAAAGGAAAACAAAACTTTGTATAAAACTACATTTCTCACACATCTAGCTGTTGAGTTTATGCTCATTTGAAACAGCGTATCTGCTTGCTATGTTAAGTATCTTGTCTCTTCTCCTTTTCAGAGCTCAGCAATGACCAGGATCTCTTGAATCTTGTCCTTGAAATTACCTCTGCTTTCCATAACATCCCTTCCTCCATTTAAGATTTCCCATTTCATCTTTTCTTTTCTTTCCTTAACACCTCTAACTCTTTTTATTTATATTTCTCTTACTCAAAACTCATCTTACCTTTCCTCAAAATGGCAATACACCATCATTGTTTCACCTTTTCTTCGTCTTTTGTCTTCTCTTGCCATCCTCATTCTTGTAATCATCACTTACATTCAAACAATACAGCCCGTACACAATATGCAAACTACCCACGTATAACATACCCCCTTCTCAACTTTCCTTTGCTTTTAACATAGCTTCACAGCCATCATTCTTTGCTAGTCTTCCTCTATAACCTCACATAGGAGCCAACATCTACTTCCAAATCTTTTTTTTTATTTCACTGAGATTCAGCTATTTCAGTGAATGTCAGTTCCCCTTACTGTCCCATCTTCTGCAATGTTAGCCTTCTTCCTTCACCATTCAGATGATCTTTTCTCTTTATCCCCAACCAATTAAATTTTAGTTTCTCTTTTTAGCTGCTTCCCAGCTCCCTTTTCATGTGCCTACTACCATGTAGGTTTCTTTCTCTGATGTCACCAATGAGCCCTTAATTACCCTACTGCACTAACCATTGGACAGACTATATTCTAGCCCTGAGGAGCATCCTGGCATTGCCCAGAATGATACCACAGTATAAGGACAAAATTAATGACTTCAATAATTGGCTAAGCTTCTGGTGTCATTCAAAGGTGATCCAGTACCTGTCTGCCTGGGACGACATGATCGACAAAACACGATGCTTTACAAGAGATGGTTTGCACCTGTCTCCCCTGGGATTCAGGTTACTGCCTAAGGCTCTTGCCACCCCTATAGTGCCTACAAGGTTCAAAGGACAAAACTACCACCATAACGGGTACAAGCAAGCAAAACATGAAGGTAATGCTACTCAATGCTAGAAGTCTAAACCTCAAACTTCACTTTCTCAAGGCGCTCTTAAAAATGGAGAACATTGATATCTGTGCAGTAACTGAGACCTGGTTCAAAGCTCCAGAGAGCACCCCTGCAATACCAGGCTACAACTCCTACCACACTTTTCAGCCACCAAACCAGGACCGAAACACTAAAGGTGGAGGGGTGTCCATATTCACCAAGGATGTTCACACCTCCTGCCTGGTTGCCCAACACAATGCATCTAAAATTCTCCAGGTGCAACTAACACTAGGCAAGACTGCAATACAAATTGTAGCTTGCTACAGATCCCCCACCATGCCCCAATATTCTCACTACACCTTTCTAAACATACTGCAAAATATTAAGATGCAACCAAACACCCTAATACTTGGTGATTTCAACTACCCTGCCATTAACTGGGAAAACTACTCCTGTACCAACACCTTTGCTCAACGGTTCTTGGAATTCATAAATTCCAACATCCTAGAGAAACTAATTCATAGTCCCACCAAGGGTACCAATATTCTAGACCTGGTCATTACCAACATGGGAGATTGATGTGCCACATTAGTGTTCACCCCCTCGTTGATCAGATCAGACCATAAGCTAATCACCCTTGACATCCACATCCCAACCCCACTGCCCTTTAAGGAAACCTCAGTAAAAAACTTCTCCAAAGCCAACTTCATGCTTCTCAAGTCAGAAGTAACAAACTTCGTGATGGGATCTGGAAGTTCAACTGCTTAATCCTACACTAAGGTGCTGTACGAGCACATTCACTCATGCATGGACCGAGCCATCCCAAATAGAACCAAGACACTGTCCGCTAAAAAAAGGAAGCCAATCTGGTGGTCCACTGCCATAATCAAGCTGCACAACAGAAGGAAGAAACTGTTGCAGAAAAGAGGAAGAACCAAGGATTCAAAAAACTCCCTCACCAGCCTCAGTAGAAAGCTGAGAGCCCTCATAAAATCTTCCAAAGCTAGGTACAAAAACAAAATTGCCCAAAATTCCAAAGACAACCACAAAGCATTCCATAGCTATGTCAGGAATCTAAATGGCAATACTCAGATCTGCTCTGAGCTACAGCAGAATGGCACTAGATATACTGATCCCAAAGATATTGCCAATATCCTGGCAGACAGATTCAGTGCCAACTTCACCCCCCTCTCACCCCCTAAAGGGCCCATCTCAATATCAAAGGGATGCAAAATTCTGGTAATCACGGCCACTCAGGTAAAAACTACACTTTCCAAAGCCAAGAATACAGCATCCATGGGAAGAGATGACATCCCGGGCTGTGTACTGCATGAACTACAAAGTGAACTGGCACCAAACCTATGTGTAATGTTTAATCATATCCTCACCTCAGGCTTTGTGCCCACAGAGTGGCACACAGCTACATTCATCCCACTCCACAAGGGGGGATCTACTTTGGATCCTCAGAGCTACCATCCCATCAGTCTGACAAGCCTGATCTGCAAGGCCATGGAAAGTATTATCTTGGAATTTATAAACAAAGACATTGGGAATCTTCAAACAGTGGACCCCACCCAGTTTGGGTTCATGAAGGGCTGATCATGCCTCCTGAACCTGATTGACTTCTTCAAATCAGTCTCCAGAGGCATGGATGAGAGTAAGGTGATTCACACAGCCTACTTGGACCTCGCCAAGATGTTCGACACTATTCCCCACTCTGGAATCATAGATAAACTTACTAAGCTGGGCATTAATCCCTACATCACTCGATGGGTTGCAAACTGACTTACTGAAAGAAAACACACTGTAAAAGTAGCCAACTCCAAATCCAGCTCCAGAGAAGTGACAAGTGGTTTACCGCAGGGTTCTGTCCTGGGACCACTCTTGTTTGGCATCTAATTCTCTGAAGCACAGGCCAACACTAAGGGACTTTGGCTTACAAAGTTCACAGACGACTGCAAGCTGGGAGGGATTACTGAATTCCCCAAATTATGTGGATATACTGCAAAAGGGCCTTACCAAAACAGATGCCTGGTGCCAGAGCCATGGGCTCAAGCTAAATGCCATGAAATGTATAGTTTTCCCCTTTGGGAAAAACCACATACCTGTGAACTACCACAAGGGTGGCAGTACACTAAACACTGAAAGTGTGATAAGAGACCTAGGGACACAGGTAGACAGTTCTCTCATTTTTGATAACCACATAGCCACAACAGTTAGAAAATCCTTCTACATGGCACACCTCATCACTAAGGGCTTTTCATCCAGAAAAAAAGCAGGTCATTGTCCCTCTGTACTCATTCCTCATTAGAACCATTATAGAATACAATACCCCGTTTGGTATGTACCTCACAAGACATCTGCAACAACTAGAAAGGCCACAGGAATACCTCACAAAAAGAATCACAGGCTTATAGCAGATGCCTTATGCTGACCATCTAAAGAAACTCCAGCTATACTCTGTCGCATATCGCCTACTCAGAGGCGATCTCTGCCTAACATACAAGGCTATGTCAAACCCAGAGTTGCTGGACATGCTACACTTAAAGAAATCCCAAACCCTCCGTACCACATGCTTCAGGGATCTTATCCTTGTCATCATGATGAATAGAACATTGCTGGAGGGATAGTTTCCTGACCCAGAGACTCTTCATACTCTGGACTAGGCTGCCCATACATGTCAGGCAGAGCGCCTCAAAGGCCCTCTTCAAGAGGAACCTTGGTGATTGGATGGGAGATAGGAAATTCACCCCGGGGATCTCATTAGTAGCCCTGCTAGACAGGGGTCAAGGAAAGTAAATATTTGTGGGAAGCAATAGCCAGGGAATCATTATGGCTAGGCTTGTATAGGCCCCAGGGCCGATAGCCTAGTACCTACCTATGAACTTCGATCAAGATGACTTTTGACAAATGCAATGCTCGACGTTGTGGTCTCAACAGGGTGGATTTCAATATTCTGGCCATTCGATCATATCAAATAGCTCTATTTTCTACCCCCCACACACCCACCTACTACACCCACAATAACATTTATAAAGTAAAAATATACAGGGGCAATTAAATAATGTAGTTCTTCAGGAAAATAAATGTCTCCCCTTGCTGTGTTACTAGTTGTTTCATTGTGAGGTTTATTTAGCCTTTTTCAGTGAGCTTGTATATGTCTGAAACATTTTTGCTCAGATCCACATATGTAGGCCGAGGTACTAGTTTTTCTCAGTAAGTCTACAAGCTGCTGCACCCTACCACATTAAAACATACTTTGTTTTATGGAATATATGCTCTATACATTATGCAGCACATAGATTACTATTTAAATAGTATAACCTTTTAAGTGGACACACATACTGACATTCTTGCAGTAGGTCACTTTAATTGGGCATTTAAAAAAATTGCTAGCATTTACAACTATGCACACATTCACCTTTAATGACTTGCTAATACCCTTTTTATTTCATTTCTCTCTCTCTCTCGCTTTCTTAGGGGAGTTAAGTGTCTTTGAGTTAACTAAAGTGCTGCCACTCAGATATTAGTTTGTATGTCTCACAATACACCTCAGAGTAACACTGGAATAAACTAAAGCAACATACCATTGTTTCACTTACAGATTCCAGATGATTTTCATCCCATAAAAGACTATTAAGATATTCATGTTTTGGAGGTGTGTGCGTGGGGTGGATTGGTGGGGGGGGGGTCCTATGTTTGAAATAAAATGAAGGCATGCCTTAAAATGTGATGCTGTTGTTACAGAATCCCTTGTATGACCTAAAGAAAAAGACAAGCAGAAAACAATTAGTTATCCACATGCAGTCATGTACAGCACTGCCCATCTGATTTAGTTCTCCACATGCAGTCATGTACAGCACTGCCCATCTGATTTAGTTCTCCCCATGCAGTCATGTACAGCACTGCCCATCTGATTTAGTTCTCCCCATGCAGTCATGTACAGCACTGCCCATCTGATTTAGTTCTCCCCATGCAGTCATGTACAGCACTGCCCATCTGAATTAGTTCTCCCCATGCAGTCATGTACAGCACTGCCCATTTGATTTAGTTCTCCCCATGCAGTCATGTACAGCACTGCCCATTTGATTTAGTTCTCCCCATGCAGTCATATACATCATGTACAGCACTGCCTATCTGATTTAGTTCTCCCCATACAGTCATCTACATCATGTGCAGCACTGCCCATCTGATTTGGTTCTCCCCATACAGTCATGTACATCATGTACAGCACTGCCTATCTGATTTAGTTCTCCCCATACAGTCATCTACATCATGTGCAGCACTGCCTATCTGATTTAGTTCTCCCCATGCAGTCATGTACAGCACTGCCCATCTGATTTAGTTCTCCCCATACAGTCATGTACATCATGTACAGCACTGCCCATCTGATTTAGTTCTCCCCATACAGTCATGTACATCATGTACAGCACTGCCTATCTGATTTAGTTCTCCCCATACAGTCATATACATCATGTACAGCACTGCCCATCTGATTTAGTTCTCCCCATACAGTCATGTACATCATGTACAGCACTGCCCATCTGATTTAGTTCTCCCCATACAGTCATGTACATCATGTACAGCACTGCCCATCTGATTTAGTTCTCCCCATACAGTCATGTACATCATGTACAGCACTGCCTATCTGATTTAGTTCTCCCCATACAGTCATATACATCATGTGCAGCACTGCCTATCTGATTTAGTTCTCCCCATACAGTCATCTACATCATGTGCAGCACTGCCCATCTGATTTAGTTCTCCCCATACAGTCATCTACATCATGTACAGCACTGCCTATCTGATTTAGTTCTTCCCATGCAGTCATGTACATCATGTACAGCACTGCCTATCTGATTTAGTTCTCCCCATCCTACTGTAACAGTCACATAGTTTCCACCTGACATCTGCCTGACAACATTTTGTTTGTACTCCCTCATAGGACTTGCCAAGTGGATCCCCTTCTTGTGGCCTGTTCACTCACTTATTCCTTCCAGAGGAGATATTTGGAGACCAAGGCATCCTCAAACTGAGATGCAACCCAAAATACATTCATTCACTGAGGGGACTTAATAGCACATTCCTTCCTCTAGAAGGTGAGATTTGAACATTATGGAATGGGACAGATGCTGGTCCCATTGAGGGCCCTACCCAATTACACCTAAACCCTTTCCAGTTGGGGGCTTGCAGAATCACAATGGCTGGCAGGTTGAAGAGGCACATGTATGCTACCATACATATCCTGAGTCAGCAACAGGCACACCACTTCAATGGTGTTATCCTGCCAAAACTGTTTTTCTGGGTATCAACCACCCACTGTTAGTTGTCACAAATGTCAGCATGAGCACCTCTGTCATCAATGGATAATTAAGTTTGTTTTGACCACATAAGCTCATTGTTTTCCACTTGAACTCAACAGTGCCAATGCCATTAGTTAACATTTGTCACCTAGGTAGTATTCAGGGCTTCATCCCATAACACCATGGTGCTGACATAACCTGCTTTACTGACTTTGATGCATATCTTTCTCATTTTTCTTTAACATATTTTTTGGTCTCCCCTTGGGACATTATTTAACCTGCCCTGCTCCTCAGGGCCCCATATCCAGGTCTACTAGCTTTTCTTCTACATACCACCTGAAGTTACTACAGTATTGTGGGGGCCAGTTGTAGAACCTAAGGGCATCCTTGAGGTTTAGCCATCTTTCCATCCATCCACAAGTTTTTTTTTTTTAAACTTACACACTCCCAGCCCCACCTCCCATGCTCATTGATTATGTCTGAGGACAATTCTCCAGATTGGACCACAACTCTCCTAAGGTAGCATCATTGACAAATGGCCTCCCATGCAGGATGGGCATTGCCATCACTCCCTGCCACTCTGTCAGTTTCCATGCCGCTAATGGAAAAAGCTAAACTGGGCCATAGTCAGGGCTTTACCCTTCCACGCCACTGGAGTGGCTCAACATATTTTTTTCATTTTGTTCAGGAATAATTACATCTATGAATTAATTTTTACACCTTACAGCATATTTTTCAATGTAGCTGCAATGTGCTTTGAAGATACACATGAGACATCCCCACTGTTAAGAATATGAGAGGCTTTAAAATCAGTGTATCTGCTTTGGATTCTATGGTGAAATGTTAAAATCTTAACTAATATCAGAAGCATTTGTGACATTGTCTTGTACATGTATGTAACAACAACATGACTGCTAAGGAACATCAACATGGCAGTCTGCAAGGCTACAAAATAATTAGATTACAGAAGCAATTCTTATGTATAACTTTGATTCAGCATGGGAAATGCACTTTGTATGGATATTTATACAAACCTGTCTGTACTGAGTTGGCATAGCTTTAGAAAATATAGTCTAAGTTTATAAAGAAAACTAACTTTTATTTCACTTTAAATATGATGGCAAACACCAAAGCAATGACAAATATGAACAATTTCTGCATACAAAAGCAAAGTACAATCTCAATACTTCCTACCTTTTTATGAATGTCACTGTTCTTAGTCTGAACAGACCTCAATAAGTCTATCTGCAGAAATCCTATAAGCTGCTATTTTATTTAAGGGATATGTGTACGGATGTACAAAATGGTTCTCTTCTGATAAGGATACACATTATATATCAAGACTATATTTGAAGTGTATTGATGTCATTTCTGGACTAAATATTACATTAACCTGTAAAAATTGTGTTTTTTTGTTACAGTAATTCTGCAGTGTGGATATGTCAGTGTTGACTAGTGCAAATTGGCACACATAACTTCAGCATAGCATAACCTGAAAGTGCAGTGTATGTTCGATATGTCTCTGGGTATTCAAGTACCAATATTATTCCAGGAAATGTTTACCAGAAATGTCAAGACTACTGAAATTTACACACACACACACACACACACACACACACACACACACACACACACACACACACACATGCAGAGAAGGATGGTTACACCCATTTTATTCAATAATACATTTGTTGAAGCTTGTTTAAGTATAAATCTTTGCCAAAGACCTGTTTAGAAAAAAAAAGATCTATTTAATCAGATAAATGCCTTGTCACATTTGAAATGTAACAGTGGTACAGTGGGAATAAGGAAGGTGCATTTTATCATTACTGCTAAGAGATCTCAGAGATAAAATATTAGGAGATGTGGTGGTGAGGGTTTGCAGCCCCCCATGCAAGTGGGTACAAGGGTACCTGTTCCCAGAAAAAAAAATAGTTCTACCGTTTAATGAGTTTGTTTGCATAGTATTTTAAATACTTGGAGATCAGCTCTATATGTGATTTTGTTATTTTGCATTGTTTTAATTGATTGTGATCTTAGAATTAGTAGACTTATAGATGAGGGGCCATGAGGAAAATGAATGCTTGCCTCCAATGCAAAATTACTGATTGCATGTGTCTGTCAGTATGTTAATACTTTAAGTGTTTTTAATAGATTGGGACTCAACACATTTCTTTGAACTGACTGTGTTCCGACATAAGGGGCAGTTGGTAAAGTGCTGTTGGCTCATATTTTCTCCTATTTCCTTTTCTAAATAGATGTTAATCCATCCATGCATTATACAAATCAATTCATATGTAAATAACTTTGTCTCCACCTATAACACCACCTAATAACAAACACCCTTTCTACTACATTTCAGTTTCTGTGTGAGATTAGGAAATTAACTTTTTTCCACTGTAGTGCGATCTTGGAGTTGGTATATTTAACTTATGGGGAGGGGGTGTGGGGACAGAGCTCCCCAGAGGGGGGGTGCAGGGGGGCTTGCCCCCCTGCAGAAACATAATAAAAAGCGTGTTTATTAGTTAAGTGTTGTAGGTGGGGGTGATATTATTTACTTGTGTGCTGTATTTTTCAATGTTATGAAGCACACCTTCAATGTTCTGAGTTTTCAATGTTTTGGGTTTTCGGTGCTTTGAATTTTTGATGTTATGGTCTCAATGTTATGAAATTCAACGTTATGAAATTTCAATGTTATGAAGTAGACCCATATATACACACATACACATGCACATATATATAAATATATGTATATATATAAAATAAGGTTGAAGCCTAAAAATAACAGGATCAGATTTGTTGATACTGAGAAGTAAATGAAATAAACATTTCTTTCTCATTAGGCTTCACAGTGCATATGTAAACACTGCCAATAATATACACATCCTTAAAGTAAAGATTACTACCTGTGTTTTTGTAGAGGACCAAGCCCAGATGTGCGCCCCACACCAGGTCTACATATGTATACTTATTCCACCAACACATAGAATGGACAAATCTCCAACAGAGACAATTACTGCCATTGTAGAGTTAGACATCTCACTGGCAATGATTAACAGCACAACAAAACTTAAATCAGGAAATCCTTTCCAGCACACAATGAGATATCATACCAGCAATGATTTTCAATACCAAGACTGAAAAACACCCATTTTTCTTAACTATCAGCTAGCAGTATGTGCAACTACCATCAGCTAAAGTATGACAGTTTTGACAATCTGAACCACTGATCTTCTGAACAATCAGCCATATTCTAGTGATCATATCTTCATATATATATATATATATATATATATATATATATATATAGTATATGACGCTACATACACATGCAGATATATAAGTTTATAATGAATAATCACTAGCGAGTTTAATCAAAATGCAAAGCATCAAACAATCTCATCGGCAATTACCATTAATCACAAATAAAATCATTAAAAAGTAATTCCAAATATAAACTAATAGGTTACATTTACTATTACAAAAAGTAAAAAAATATAAACTTTTATGTGGGGGACATCATTCCACACCCTAAATTAAACATATTCATTTCTGGTTCACACAAATGTGAAGAAAGGGAAAAATCCACTGAATTTTGTAATACATGATCTAATGAGCTTTGACTATTATCTAATTCAACAAACTGTACCATCTATGAAAAACACTAGCTTTTTAGCATGCAATAAAATGTGTGCAGTGCAAACTTTTATAACACTCATTCAAATATATATCTATAAACACACATCTCTGTGTATTTATTTATAAAATAACATTAACTCTAATATTTTATTATTTGCAGGTGTGAATAATACCATTTAGTTAGAATTTATTTATTTTACATTTGGTTACTGGGAAAATCCAACTGGACACAAGTCCTTTTTCAGCGGAGGCCCGTGGAGAAAAGCTCCACATATGACACAGTTTAATTAAGTACTATTTCACAGGTACAGGAGCAAAACACTATACATTTTACATAGCATAAAATTTGGGTGATAGTTTAAAATGTACATCAGCTAAAAGTAGTTTGAAAAATGTCATACTGTAATGGTACAAGGATTAAACATCTTAAGCTGTACAGTCAAAATAAGATTTAGAATGATGAAGTATTATAATTATATAAAGTATACACTAACTGTCTATACTTAGAAGAAGAAGTAGCTGTTGAGAGGAAGCGAGTGGTATGAGGCATGAGGCTTGCAGAATAAAGAGAAGTCTACTGCCTGCAAAATAAGGGAGGAGTATTTACCCTGAGGGGGCAGGAAGAAGGTATAGTTAGACTAACCTGGGGGTCACAGTTAATATCCAATTGGCTTGTAGGTGTGTTTTTAGAGACTTTTTAAACTGAGCTAACGATGTATGCTGACATATTAGTGTGCAATGTATTCCATTTTTTAGCTATACAATTTGAATAGAGGGAGACTCTAGAATGTTTCCAAACAGTTCCAAAAGTCTAGTTTGGTAATTTTTCTGTCCCTCAATATATGTCAACAGAAAGTATGGCTGCTGAATGGTGCTTCAATGGCCAGACATTTTTCTACTTGGTATATGCTCGATTTACAACTGCTCAGGCTGTCCAGTCAGCCTGTTCATTTCTGAATAGCACTAGGCCTTTATTATATAAATTCTGTTTAGCTTTGCTATTTGACAGTCAGATAAACACAAGCAGATTAGGTACATTAATGAAGGTATTTATTACTACTTCATGTATGACTTTGCCAGCAGCATTAATGACAATTTAACAATGAAATTATTGACTGAGTATTTCTGTTCTGTTTTGAATCCTTGGGTGACAAATGCAGTACTAAAATTAAATGCAGGAGTTTTTTTTTTTAATTTGTTTTAGAAAAAGTACACTGGCCATGTTAATTTTATTATACAGTACTTCATGTTGTAGAAAATACCACCACTAACCACTGAAGACTGAGGGGTAATCATTGTGATTATGGCATGATAAAAGAAAAGTAATAACTCGGCCTGGCAAGGACTGCCAACATCATATTTTACTGTTACATCTTAATGAGTTTGGCAATGTATTTCCAATTTTTTGGTACCAACAGCAGTAGTATGGGAAGGAGGCGTGGTGGGCTTGGATAGTAATCACAGTGAAAGCTAACAAACAAAAGGTAATGAATAGCACTGCCCATATCAGTTTACTATATATGAATAATGCCAGTGAAGCAGTCTTTCTTTATCTAGTCTAATACTTTAGTTTGCATGTTTAGGTAACCCCCAAGTGGTCCCCTCAATCAATCAATCATAAACTATGGAATCTTTAAATAAATAAAGGTAGCATATGACAATCATGGTCAAATAATCCTCACATTAAATAAATGTTTACTGCAGCAACATGACTTTTGAATTACCATCTGAATGAAGCTTGTAATCAACTTGGGGTTAAAAGGGCTAAAATTAGCTCAATTAAATAATGTTTTAATGATCATAGAACTGTTCAATTGCAAATAAAAATTGTGTGTGTGTGTGTGTGTGTGTGTGTGTGTGTGTGTGTGTGTGTGTATATGTTATACACACACACGCACATTCCAACCTTATGATATGATTCACTGAATCTCCAACATTAAGACTGAATGAATCAAAAATGAACTGTCATCTACATAAAATATGAATAACTATGTCAAGGGAGATGTGCTTCATTAAAATATATAAAAAGAAACTGAAAAAATGCTTTCACAATTCTCTACATACATTACATGAAAGGCATTACAATCTCAGTATAAAAATAACTTGCTTCATATAAAAGTACGTTTTTCTTCTAATCTGACTTGCTCATTATCAGGAGAAATGCAACAGCATTCCCAAGAATCTTCTTCTCTTGGCTTTTCTCAGTTAGGGGTCGCCACAGCAGATCACCTGTCCACTCATTATTGGCAGTGGAGTTTTACAGTGTCAAGTTGCCAGCCCTGCGCCCAACCTTCACTTAAGGCACACATGCCTAGCACCAATTTAGAGTGTCCAATCCACCTACAGCATGTCTTTGGAATGTGGAAGGATATCGGAGCACCTGGAGGAAACGCACACAACCACAGAGAGGACATGCAGACTTCACACAGAAGGTACTCCAGCCGAGGATCGAACCAGAGAACCTCTTGCTATGAGGCAGCAACACTAACAGCTGCACCACCGCGGCCAGACCAACAGCATTCCCAAGAATAATGTTTCAAAAACATGTTTACTGGGCATTGCGCAGTACTGTCAGAGGAAGAGAGGTCTGACAAGTGTTATGGAAGCAAGGCCCAGTCAGTAGATAACACTATGTGGTTTTATACGAATATGCGTTTATGTATATGTATATGTGTGTGTGTATCTGTTATAAAATCACTGGGTGTAGCAGATATACTTCAACATTTAAAACGCTGTCTGGTGGCACTTAACTCTGCTATACGATGAAATTGTAAATAACACCTTTGTAAGAAATGACAGTTTAGGTGATGGACATTTTTTTCTGTTTTATAAAGTTTCATTTCACCTTTGCACCTATAACTGGTGCATCGTTTTGCTTAGATTTATAGATACAGATATAGATAAAGATATACGCACACAAATGTGTATATATATATATATATATATCTATATATATATATATATATATATATATATATATATATATATATATATAAAATATGCACACACACGTCACACACAGTTTGTGTGTGTGTGTGTGTGTGTGTGTGTGTGTGTGTGTGTGTGTGTGTTTGTGCGCGTGTGTGTGTATTTGTGCGTGTGTGTGTATCTGGTATAGAAACTGTGTGTAGCAGAAATGTTGCAAAAGAACTTCACTGGGGCAACTTGAGAAATATGCACTGGGTGCTATAAATGTCTAGGATATAACAGCTTTATTTGTTACATCCATTTTCTAAAACTGGCATTTTAAATGTTATGCAGTTCTTGATTTACCATAGACTATATCACAAGTCTTTCACTTTTGCACTGTTTGGCAGTCAGGAAACTGTCAGGAAATGAATGGCAGTCTCAATTCTAAATTTGAGCTTAAGAACTGCACAAGAAAAAAGTAACATTCTAGGAATTATGAATTATCATTTATTTTTCTGAACAGACAAGGAATGTGGTTCTGACAGCATCAAATGTAATATGACAGATCACTGTGTGATGTTCTTTGTGAGCAATGTTACAGAAGCAGCTGGCAACTAGTAAAACAAATGACAATTATTTTAGACATCATCTGCATGAACTGTGCTCTAAAATTTTATCCCAAGCCAAATATATTTTTGAACTGTACATCATGTGCATTATGAAGTTTATTCCGGATGATGACAGGTTGCAGATATTTATGCTTCATTCTACTTGACGCTACCCCCATTAATATTCAAGCTTTCAAAATGTTTTCTTAGAAAAAAATCTGACAATTGGTGCAGAGGATTAAGGCTGTGAGCTGTAGTTCCTGTGACACAGAATTGGATTCCTGGAACCCTCATCTGAGACCTTGATTGGGTCTCTTAACTTGATATTGTTCCTGAGTCACCCCTGAAAAGAGACTGTGTATCCAATGCTTGCCTGGTTAACAAATTAGTATTATTATTACAGACATTGTCAAAAATTACTCAAAATACATAGCAGTACTTTTCTCTCTTTATTCCACATTCATTTTTTATTTTCTGATAACTCAATGTTGTTGTGTCTTTCGGCTTATCCTGGTTAGGAGTCGCCACAGCGGAACTCCGGTCCGCTAATGTTTGGTAGTGGATTTTTACGTGCCGAGTTACCAGCCCTGACACACAACCTTCAATGAAGGCATGCCCATTCATGCATGCCTCCAAAGATGCTCTAGCTTAGAATCAAACGGGATGTGTTGCTGTGAGGCGACAACGCTACCGCAGCACCACTATCACGGGTAGTTTCTGATATGCTCCTAGGAAATGGTCTAAACAAGCTCCATAATGGTTGTGATAGCAAATAATAATAATAGTAATGACATAAGCATAAAGCACACTGCAGTATGGTAGGTGTGCATGTTCTCATTTCTGTATTCTCTAAAGAAACTAGAGATTATCTAATCACCTCCTTTCTGATTTGAAAAGGATGAGATTTCTTATATCTCCATTGAACTGTCAATATCCACAGTGTCCAAAAGGTACTATTTCATGCTTATCCCACACTTTTAGTGAATAAACGCTCTTTCAAAGAGGGTTTTAATCTTGTTGTATCCTGTTTAATGAATTACTATTGCATTGATCAGTTTAACACTAACGTACTAATTGCCATTTTGAACAAAATCTACTTATTTGTCTGTCTTACAACCATATAATTTATGATAGATTTTAGCCATTTTTCTTATACCGTTTTTGCTGAGACTTTGTAACAGTTTTTTTTTTGGTCATTATTTAACAGGATTTGCAATATGTACTTTGATGAGGGTGGAAGCTTATGCTTGGAAAAGACATTTACAGTCGAGGTTTTGCCAGTGAATTTTCCTTTATGATAGTAACAACAACTATTTTTTTAATGTTTCCTCTTATAGCCAAGTTTACAATATTTTTTAGCAATGTGCTTTATGGTGATACATTTTATTTTATTAATTTACTTTTCTTAGATCCCATGACTAAAGTACTAATTGTCTGTTGTCAACATCTAGAACACCATCATAAGATATTGAAATAATTGACATCCTTCTGTATTTAGACTAATTAAGAATAAGTAAACAGATTATTTCTACAGGGGGGGAAGACCCTTTGTCCCATAACATGGGGGCTATGCCCCCCACTCAGCTATCAATTATACATTCAAATGCATAGAACTCCATGTCTTCAGTGATGGAAATGGCCCAGTGATACTTCCACCTTGATCTGATAACAGAGCACTAAAGTACCACACATTACTGATCACACATGAGAGGATTCATCATTAGTATATTATATAGAAGACTGAGAGCCAGTCATTTATTTGAATTCCCTACTGCAGCTTTGGTATCTGCTGCCACCTTCGTCTTACTTTCTACTTCTTATTCTCTGTCTAGGCCAACTAATGAACCCTCTGGATGAGCACTATCAACTCAGTTGTCAGAGTACACTGACCCTGCAGTTGGGAGGAGATTATGACATACTAGAGTGGGTGGGGTTATTGTATGCTGTAGAGCAATTTCCTGAGGGGGGCAGGAGATACACTGGCAAAGTGTACAGGAGTCTCTAACAAGACATTGACAAGTGATCACTACATAAAAGCTACCATCACAAATAAGTTAAAGCTCACAAATACAAACATCACTGAAAATAACAAAATACGTATTCATGCTGTGGAGCATGATAACAATGCACACATCCCTTTCTACATACGTAAACCAACCCTGAGGTCACGCTTTCATGGGGAAATTAAAAATCTCTGATATATCATCTATTCAAAGTTTTGAGAAAAAAAAAGATAAGCAGATGCACACTAGTGATCCCATAAATAAGCATCAATCACTAGTGTTTTAAAGATGGCCTCACTTTCAAACACATGCACATTCCCATACCTAGTGCAGTCATGTCTCATCCACACATGTATATATCGGTTTACTATCATATTTGCAAATGTCATTTAGACAAACTCAATGATTTCCAACAAATATTGTCAGAAATCAAAACACCGAGCAACCGAAATATCGAACGAAGCTTTTCAACAATGTCGAATATCGACTTTGCTGAAATGCTTACATCTGCCCACAGCTAACAATAATGTTTGCAGGGGGGCAAGCCCCCCTGCAGCCCCCATGTTGAAGCTGACAATAGCAGCTGTTCGCTCATGTCAGCTTCAACATTGTGGTAATCAAACTCTCAGTTCGAGAAAATGATTTTCACACATATTCAATCGTCTAAATGACAATCGAATATGTGATAGTAAACTGTATATACCTGCATAGTTTTAGCCATGTACAGTTAGAAGAGCATAGCATAATAATAAGAAATCCCTTATCCACTCCCTGAGAGGTAGGCAAGTCAGTGATTTGCTATTGAAATATACTTCCTGCCTCTACCCAGGCTGCCTGTTTCCCAATTTTCTAGTCAATCTATCATCACCAAGACTACAAATAGATGCCATGCCCCAAATCCAGTTGGATAGCTGCACTGATGAATTTTAGTTAAACAGAATTTGAAGTGAGTTATCATAACTCGGAATGCAAGTAGGAAGAGAACTGTTCTATCATTTAAAAAAAATATTTCATTTATAAGCTATAAATTATCTTAAATGTTTGCCAATGACACAGTAACACCTTTTTTTAGTAAAAAAATATGTCTTATTTTAATGTAACTTTATCCTTATTTGAATTACAGTCTAACACAATACTTTTTAGTGATAAATTGTATCTGAGGATAAGGCTCATCTTGGCCCTTTTACATTTTCTATGAATGATATGAATAATATCCCCTTAATCTATCTAAATGAGTATAACTATTACTATGTTTTTAATTACATTTATTTGTTTAATGGTTACTAAACTGATTGCTAAGAAACATTTCTGCCAAATCCTACTGTGACTGCTAAGGTTTGAACCCAGAATCCTGTGAACTCAAATCAGAGAACTGTACCACTACACCATATCTTCCGTATATACAAATATTTCAGGCATGGCCAATAATGCCCTTCCAGCCTGCCAATATACCAGAAGAGGTATTCCCATAATAATTGTTCAGGTTGTTCTAAAAATTTCTAAACTACTGATTGATTTAATGTAATTTGGTAGTCTATTCCATGTACCACCTACTCTCTCAGAGAACCAACTATTACACTTTTCATTCCTATAGAATCTTCTACATAGGTTGCCTGATGATTTACTACTAGTTTTTGACAGCCCTAAATGTTCCCAGAAGTGGTTGTCTCTAAATGCCCTATATAACTGAATAAGGCCTATATCTACATGAGACACTGTGTAAGTTCAGGTATTTTAGTCTTTCACAATAACTTAAATGTTCACAGCCATGGATGCCCTTTGTATATTTGTGCTGTACTCTTTTCAGTTTACTCAATTTTATTTTCTTATAAGGTTTCCATATTGCTATTCCATACTCACGTTTGGGTCTAATGCAACTAACAAAGATTTCATCATTTCTAACACCCTAGACTTTATATATCTTTTTTATATCTTTTTTATACAACTTATAGTTCTATAACTATCATTAATGAATTGTCTGATATGACTAGAAAAACTCAGAGCTGGATCTACCCATATACCCAGGTCCTTATTTGAATCTACAGTTGCAGTCATTGTGTACTGTATTAAATATTCACCTATATATAACCTAAGCAACATTATACTTAGTTTTTGATGTATTTGTCAGCATATAGGTTCATAGGTTCATAGGTTCATAGGTTCATACTAGGCTATCTGCCCAAGGGCATTTATAAGCCTAGCCCATAGTTATGTGGCTTTCGCCACCCCTTTAGTTTGAATAAAAACTATGCCTATCATTTTGCTGTGCCTCTGTCAAGCAGTGACGCTGAAGTAATCCCTGGGGTATATCTGCAATCTCCCATCCATTAGTCAAGATTCCTCTTGAACAAGACCAGAGAGGTGCTCTGCCTCACATGTACCGGGATTTTGTTCCACAGCATAGGGAGTCTCTGGGTGATGAATCTGTCCCTCCAGCACGTTCTATTTATAACCGTGTCAAGGTTTAAGTCTCCCGCCCTTGTGGTTCTGAGGGATCTAGATTTTTTGAGGTGAAGCATATTCATCAAATCTGGGTTTGACATGGCCTTATATGTCAGGCACAGGTCACCTCTGAGCAAGCGGTATGAGACTGAATAGAGCTGGAGTTCTTTCAGTCGGGCAGCATAAGACATATTTTTGAGACCCTTTATCCTTTTGGTGAGGAACTTTTGGGGCCTTTCAAGCTGCAGCAGGTGTCTGGTCAGATACATTCCGAACGGGGCATTGTACTCAATCATAGGTCTAATAAGTGATGAGTACAGGGGGACGATGACCTCCCTTGATCTAGATGTGAATCCCTTCATGATCAGGTGGGTGATATAGAAGGTTTTCCTAACTACTTTAGCAACATGAGTGTCAAACGAAAGGCTACTGTCAACCTGGGTCCCCAGATCTCTGATGACTTTTTCTGTGCTCAGTGGATTGCCACCTATATGGTAGCTAGGGGTAGCCTTGTTTTTCCCAAAGGGTATGACTATGCATTTTATTATTCTCTTGTGCCCAAATGGTCAATTTATTCAAGTTCTTATACAGACATGTCCTATCTGTAATATGTGTAATCAGTTTACCCACTTCAAGTCATCTGCATACAGACTGTAGAACACCTCATATGAATAAGATAGATCTACATGATATAATCTAAACAAGTATGGGCCCAGGACAGAGCCCTGTGGGACACACTGACTACAACTTCAAGTTTCATCTATACAATTGCTGTATGATACTTGCCATGTCCTATTTGTAAGCTATGCAGCTATCCATCTTATTAAGGATACATCAATAACTATTTTTTCTAATTTAGTGATCATTATTTTGTGTATGAGCCTATCAAATGCTGAAGTTAAATCTATATAAATTACATCACATCACACATTTTCATTCATAGCTGTTATTATATTGTTATAGAACCTCATGTTACAGGTGGTAATAGAGATATGCTGGAAGTAAAGAATAGGTATAATCAATATACAGTTACTTTATTAAAAAATTTTAAGAATATATTAAGAAATTATGTTACAGTGAGAGAATTCTCAATATATAGACTAGTTAAAAAGCAGATACAGTGAGATGAAATGTGAACAGTTACAACATTAGATAAGGTTTGTATAGGGCAATACTTCATGCTATTGACACAAGAGTTTAAGAGTACTGATATAGTGACAATAATTTATTTATTTATTTTATTTTACACTTGTTAACTGGGAAAGTACGACTGGATACAGGTTCATTTTCAGTGGAGCAAAAACCACTCGCAACACCAGCTTTCAGCTCGAACAAGCACCAAAATCTGAAGGTATTCAGAAACAGCAGCAGCAGCAGAAAAGGACTTATATGGAACAAGAGACATATAGGGGAGGACCGTTTCATCCATGGCGTGAAAACAAAAGGACTAAATGGTACTAGCTTGATTATTCATGATAAAGTTGTGAATTTATCTGGTTGTTTTGTCAATGATGAAATTTATTCAGTTTTTAATCATGGTCTAAAGTTTGTCCCTACAGTTCTTCCTAAAAAATATGAATGCAAAATTGAAATTTTCAAATTCATTCGCAAATTACATCTATGGTATTACTTTAACTGCATTGTAGATAAGAGTGTTGAATATAAACAGTCTGAAAGTTATAGTTTAGATAGTAATATATTGGAAATTAGTCAGGATTCAATAGATGATTTGTTTTCTTCATGTGTTAGTGAATTTAATGCTTATTGCACAATAGACACATCAAAGATTAAAATGAATAACAAATTTATGCCACAATTTGTTCATGAAGGCATTAAGAATTTTTCTACCATGATAGGTTTTGAAATTGATGAGATAGTTAAAAGTGTGAATATTTCAAATGTGAATTTCAACTTATCAAAGAGAGAATGGATAGAATTAATGAAATTTGCTAAACAGAATGAGCTGATAGTAAAGCCTTCAGATAAAGGCAATAAAATTGTCATTTATGCATTACATGCAATACTTTAAAATGTGTATGTATTTATTAGCAGATGAATTAATTTATCGTGAGAGTTCTGTGGCAGAAGTTACAATAGCAAAAGAAAATTATTTACAACTGATAAACAAGGGCCTAAGACTAGGCTATTGGACTGAAAAAGATGTAGATTATAAGTTACATATAACAGAATGTAATCCTGCATATTTTTATTGCCTATTGAAACTACACAAGGATATGAATGATCCCCCGGGTAGACCGATTGTTTCGGCAAGGAATTATTTTTTACACAATTTGGGATTGATATTACATCAAGTGTTACAGAAGGAAGCTATTAAGCTACCATCTTACATAAAAGATTCTTTTGATTTTTTGAATAAAATAAAAAATATTGTTTGGTGTGAGGACATATATTGGTTAACATTGGATATCAGTAGTCTCTATACGAATATTAAAAATGAACATGGTATAGAGGCATTAATTAAACAAATGGGAGACTACCCTTTAACACATTATGTAACAGAATTGGTAACGTTCTGTTTAGAAAATAATTATTTTAATTTTAATAACAGAACTTACCACCAAATACAAGGCACAGCCATGGGTGCAGCTTTTGCACCCATGTATGCAAATATTTTTATGGGTCAAATGGAATCTGAGTGTATTTATGCACATTCGTTTGTAAAAAAAATATGTTATACACTATTTTAGATTTATAGATGACTTGATTTTTTTTATGTAAGGGAGGCAAAATTGAAAGTGAAAATTTCATTCAAGATATACAAATGAATAGGTTTAATATCAAATTTGATGGAATACAATGTGGAGATAGTGTCTCCTTTTTAGATATTAACTTAAAAGGACTCATAGGAAAACACATAGTCACTGGAATACATAGAAAATTTGATTGCATAAATAAATTTTTGATGGGTACTAGTTGTCATCTGAAGCATGTATTAGAAGCTATACCATATAGTGAATTGTTAAGGATTTCCCGAATATGCAATAATGAAGAAGAATTTCTAGAGGAAGTTAATAATACAACGGAAATGTTTAAAAATAGAAAATATGACATGCAATTGATAAATATGAGTACGAATAAAATATTCCAGAGAAGATACCAAAATAGATCTCAAGGATATAAAAAATGTGACATAATGATGAATGGTGATGATCAAAGGGATACAAAGAATATTTTTATGGTATCTACATATAATATTTGTAGTGATGATATAAAGAGATGTATATTATATTTTTGGAGATTTCTACAGAACTTCAAAGAAATAAATGGGATGACAAGTAAAAAGTTAAAGTTTAGTTATAAGAGAGGGAGAAATATAAGAGATATAGTAGTACATACAAAATTTGAATTACCTACACAAAATATATGCAGAACAATAAATAATATAGGTACTACATCTTGTGGGAAGTGTAAAGTTTGTGTCTATGTAGATAGTGTTTTTCCTTATATAAATGGAATAAGTTTTAAACCTAATGGTTCTTTTAGTTGTGTTACAGAACAAGTCATTTATATTATAAAATGTGGATGCAAAAAATTTTATATAGGACAAACCAAAAGAATGTTTAAAGTTAGGATTATGGAGCACTTGAGAGACATTAAGAATAAGAAAGTAGAGAGCCCTTTGGCTCAACATTTTATAAAATACCATAATTCTGACACTGGTAGTTTTAGGGTGTCTATTTTAGAGCATATTACCAGAAATGAAGTTAGTGAGGATAAAATAAAAAATGAACTTCTGAGGAAAGAATTAATTTTTATTTTAAAGTATCAAACATTAATACCCAAAGGGCTGAACACTGACTGCTGCTGGAAGAGTGTGATATAAATGTATAATTGTTTTTTTAAATTGAATCCTTAACTGTTTAATTGATTTTTTAATTGTATAATGAGTGAATTCAAATGTGTATAAATACCAGATGGAAGTGTGTTGCTAGTTACTCCTTGAAGGCTTTGTGGAGCCGAGGTGCTAGAGAATCTTTAGAGAATAAATTGTTTTGAAATACTGGCAGTTGTTTCATTTTCAGTGGAGGCCTGGGGAGAAAAGCTCCACATGTGCATAAATAGAGAAGACTTAACAGTTGCAGTTTTTTATAGAATTACATATAGAGACATGTTCCAGATTTATTGGAATATATACATTAAAACTTTACAATTATTAATTTTCTTATTAGACCAAACAGTTTTAGTAGTACAGCACTGAGCAAGGTAGCATATCATTCAGTAGTACAATACATTAGAGTGAGACAGCTAATGTTTCAGACTTTTTATAAAACTGTTACTACAAGTAGCTAGAGAATATAGTCATACAAAGTGAATGGTGAATTGGTTATTCAGGGTTTGGTACAGGGCCACAGCCAATTAATTTTTAGGTGTGTTTTGAGAGACGTTTTAAATTGAATTATGGAGTGAACTGCTATAAGTTCAGCAGGGAGTAGGTTCCAGATTTGCCAACAGAGTTGCAAAATAATGACTCACCTGCTAAGTCATTGGATTTAACTGTTTGTACCAGCATTTTATCAGAAGAATGGAGTGTTTTTAGGTTACTGTAGGGGGTGATCATATTTTTGAGTATGGGCATGCTTTCAGGCTGATAGAGGACTTTGTGAGCTACTATTAATTGGTTATACTGGAGTTGAGAGGGTAACTCTAGCCTGCCTAGGGATCATAGGTTAAGACAGGGGTGTGTTCTATATGCTGAACCTGTGGCAAATCTGGCTATGTTATTATAGAAGATATTGAGGTCAGATTTACTTAGGTTTGTATAAATTGGGGAGGCATAAAGAAGGGTTCATAGTAAATGTGTTCGGGCAATCACTGTCCTAGCAGTTGGGTTTAGGAATGGCTTAATCCTATATAAAGATCCAAGCTTCTTATTGACTATTTTAATGGTTCTGTCAATGTGAGCATCAAACTTAAGGTTATTGTTGACTATTACACCTAATAGTTTTGTATTAGCTTCTGGAGAAACGATGGTGCCATTACTGGATGTTATGGTAAATGATGGTAATGGGACTTTCTGAGTGGGGGTGAAAAGTAACAGTTTTGTTTTATTTGGATTTAATAGAAGACACCGGTCAGTGAGCTAAGTACAAGATCCATATAGGTTCATAGGTGTTTACAAGGCTAACTACCACAAGGGCCTTTTTAAGCCTAACCATGCATCCCAAATTTCTGATAAATTCTGGTACTCTTGGTAAGTATAACCAGGGGCTTGGGAGATGAAACATTTACAAGCAGGGGCCTGCGACATGAACCATTTACAGGCTGTCTGTGTTCATAAGAAACATAGGTGCCAAACCAGGGATGAATTTCCTGTTCCCAATCCAATTGCCAAATTTACACTTGAATTGGGTTAGGGAGGAACTCTATTTCACATGGATGGGGAGTCTGTTCAAGAGAAGGGGTAGTCTCTGGTATACATAGCTATCTCTCCAGCAGGTCCTATTTATATCACAGACAATGTTTAAATCTTTATGATGTGTAATTCTGGTGCTGTTTGTTTTGGAGATATGCAGGAGGTCCATGAGAGTGGGGTCTGACAATGTCTTGTATGCAAGGCACAGATCTCCCCCCTCAACATCCTTTAGGAGACAGAATACAGGGATAGGGCATTGAGGCAGTCTGCACAGGACATGTTGCTTACTCCCTGTATTCTTTTAGTCAGGGACATCTGTGGACATTCCAGTTGTTGGATATACCTGCTTAGGTACATACCATGTATGGCCTACATCCTTTTAAATTACCTTTGCACATGCTTGGTGTCAGCTGAACTCTCAGTCACGTAATAGTGCTCACCTGCCATGTCAAGCAGGGTTGCATATGATAGCCTGGCCATAAATGTGTTGCCACTCATCATGATTGGCCTTAGAAGTAACTAATTAGTACATTGTTTAACCTTTAATGGTAACTTGTTTCTTATGCAGGGAATATATGGAGTAAGGAACCTATCACTGCAGTCCACCCATCTACAATCCCCTTTTCCCATTTTTGCACATGGGGTTGGGGTGTCACTTCAACAGTGCCTTTCATCTACAACCAAGGTTTAGACTACCAGGTGGCTAGCCTTGCCATGGTAGTGCACATGTGCTAATACCTATGGCCAGTTTACAGTGTTCAATCCATCTACTGCATGTCT